>NC_081567.1:27646003-27837167 GCF_022355385.1 Mustela nigripes
TGGCATATGCTTTCAGCCATAGGTCTCTGCACGTATGATTGGCATATGCTTTCAGCCATAGGTCTCTGCACGTATGATTGGCATATGCTTTCAGCCATAGGTCTCTGCACGTATGTATCTAAAAGATAAACAGTCACTTAAAAACAGAACTGCAGTGCCACTAACAAAAGAAAAAATTAACAATGACTCCTTAATATCAGATAGCTGGTATTCAGATTTCCTGCTCACACTTAAAAAAAAAAAAATAGTTGTTTTGTTCGAGCTCTAGTTTCCACACAATTCATATGTTACGTTTTGTTGATGCATCTCATCTCTCTAGATCTGTGAATTCCCTCTCTCACTGGGTTCTCCCACAACCCCCACCGTGCTTCAGAAACTAGGCTGTTAGCTCTGTAGGATTTTCCATATTCCAGACCATTGTTTTAAGTTTGTTCCGCATGTTCCCTGACTGCTATATTTGTCATTAACTGGTAGCAAGATCTGTAAACTTGATCAGATTCAGGGCTAAAGTAATGGCAAGAATATTTCATAGATGGTGATGTACATTTCCTCCTGCATCTCATTGAGTTTCTCCTCATCTCTTTAGTCACCCAGAGATACAGTTTGTACGGAAAAAGCAGAATAAATTCTTTAATCTCTCCCCTCAACACACATCTTTTAAAAACCAGCTTCCAGAATAATTAGTTTCCTGTCCCCTTTGAAAGTGAGCAATGAGATTTTGTTTTGTTTAAATCATGAGGTTTTTAATATATGTATATATATATATATGTTTATGTTTTATATATATATATATATATTTATGTTTTAGTACACTTATGGGGTTCTTCTTTTTGATGCTCTAATTATCTTGTTTCTGAGCAGTGGGAACAGTTGGAGTTGACTCTTGAGTTGACTCTTGAGTCCTTTGAGACAGTTCCAGTCGTCTCTAAGAGCCTCTTTAACTTCTGGTATTTATTCCAGGCTCTTCTCTACATTTCCTACCTTATTTGTGGAGTTAGCCATTTCTCTAAAGGGCCAGTTCCTTTTGATGGGTCATGGTATTTAGAATCTATAATCTGGGTTCTATTATCTAATCTATAATCTGTGTTTATGGATGCTGAATTCATTGTTATTTATAGTTTCTTAATTTAAAGGGCTAACAAGGACTTCTTTCTTCTTTCCTTCCTTCTTTTTTCTTTTTAAAATTAGTTTATCCTGGGGCGAGTGGGGGGCTCAGTCAGTGAAGCTCTGCCCTCAGCTCGGGTCATGATCGTGGTCGAGCCGCGTGTCGGACTCCCTGATCAGCTTCTCCCTCTGATTTCTGCTCCCCGTGCTGTGTGCTCGCACATTCTCTCTCTCTCTCTCTCTCTCTCTCTCCCCCCCTGTCAAATAAATAAAATCATAAAAGAAAGACCTTAGTTTATACTGATATTTCCAATTCTAGTTAGACTGCAGGACGTACTTAACTACTTTTAGTTTCTTTTTTTCTTAACACTGAAATTTTTAATGTAATTTTAATGTAATGTAATTTTTAATTACTTAATGATATTAAAGTAAGTATTTATTTGCTTTATACCACTATGGATAATAATTTCAGAATAACTATGACCGTATCCTTATAAATAATGTAATTATTGAAAATAACTGTTTTGCAGTAATTTTTTCCCCTGGAGTATATCTGACTAGGGATGAACAGTCAAAATAACTTGATTTTAAAGTCACTTGAAATAATTCCTCTTTGTATAGTTAAGCTACCAACTCAGTAAACATTTAACTTTGTTTCATTTTTAACTTTAGGGATTGTCTTTTTTCAAGTCAGTTTTTCTGTGTAATTACATAGACCATTTGTGTGGTTCCAGAGTCAGATCTCCAAAGCTTCTCTCCCTGCCTCCTCCAGCTTGGTCCCTCCCTCCCTTGAGGCGACCAGGTTTATTGGTTTTTAGTCAGTCCTTCCATTTTTACAAATTTACGCAGCAACTACATATGTATGCCCTCCCCTCCTGTTAGGTAGATGGGAATGGACCACACATCCTTTTCTCTACTCTCTGTTTTTCATTAGGCCTCGTGCCTCAGAAGCCACTCTTACTTTGCTTCTGGTGAAATATGATTCTTCATATGGCAGGTGGTTTTAGTGTTCTTGAACCTCTTAATAAAATGTACTAACCGGCAAGGTCTGGGTGGGTCATCCTAGTTTCAGTGATCCACCTCCTGGAGAAATTCACAAATATCGTATGTCAGATGTGTTGTGAAAAACTAATTCACGACCCATCGTCTTGTTGAGGGGATCATTCCCCGACCTTCTCCCACCTTCCCATCACCACCTATGTGCCGCCAGTCTGCAGGCGTAAAACTCACAGATGCACTGCCTGCTTTCTGGAGCAATGTGAAAAGTGAGACAATGCCCCTATTTTTTAAGCAGATTCTTTATTCCAGGCACTGTGCTAGTTGCTTTACATGTTTTTTTTAGAAAATCTAATGATGCGGTAAAGCCTTTGGTGATATTCCTAATTTAAGGATGAGAAAGTTGAGTCTCAGAGAAGCTGAATAATTTAGCTAGAGTTGCCCAGAATTCTTACTTACGGGTGTTTGGGATCCACAGCCCCTGCATGAAGTTGCCTCTTCTGGACATGGCACAGCTACCTGTGAGCTTGCGTGTTTGAGAGAGACGCTGTCTCATTTTAAAGAATTATGTTTTCTTGAAAACAAAAATAAAAACAAAAAACCTGTGTTAAAGAAACCCTAAGTTTAAAATCTCTGAATTTCAACCTTACTTTTTTGTGGGCGAGGATTTAGATGTCTAGTCCCATGCATCACCAATGTAAAATGGTTAACTTAAAAAAAATTTTTTTTTAAATCCAAAAAACAGAAATGATACTGGGATGTACAGGCCAATATCAGAAACTCGGAAGTGCCATCCTCTGGTGTGCTCAACACTGGTCATCCCCTTAGTAGAATCCAGTCTTAGGCTGTGCTTTGTTTTGTTTTGTTTTTAAGATTTTATTTATTTATTTGAGAGAATATGGACATGTTGGAGAGGGAGAGGGAGAAGCAGGCTTCCTGCTGAGCAGGGAGCCCCATGTGGGGCTCGATCCCAGGACTCTGGGATCATGATCTGAGCTGAAGACAGACACTTCACCGATAGAGCCCCCCAGGTGCCCCGTGGTCTTGGGCTTTGATCGGTTGATGAGTTAATGTTAAGGAGAGGCTCTGCAGCGAGTCCAGAGGCAGAGGACCTCACGGGGAGAATAGATGGTCACAGGTTAAATGTGCTCAGCCTGGGACCGCAGCTGCAGGGAAAGGCAGTAGGAACCATGGTCGAGATCCTGAGATGCCATCGCAAGAGGGCTAGTGATTCTCTGTCCTCACAAGGGACTGAGGAAGAACCGCAGGGGGCTTAGCTGGCATTCTTAGTCTTAGTTCTGTTTGGCTCAGAGGCCAGCTCAGGAAGGGGGGACTTGTCTTGCTGCAAATCACGGGGCTGACACGGCCATAGACAGAGCTCTTCCTGCGCATCGGCTGCCTTCCCCTCCGCTGTGCCGATTCTGGCCGGGCCTAAGTATCTTCTGAGGGTTGTGCTAATTTCAGATTGCGAAGGTGGTGGAGACCTCTAACATCTGTTCAAAGTGATTTTTTGCAATAACTAAGGACAAATGATCACGGTCCTTCACTCAGCCCTCCCACTTAACTCCTTTCCACATCTGAACAGTTGGAAGAAAGGATCGTTCTGGTCTGAAGGGAGTATTTTAAGATCCTGGAATGAACAGTGAGCTAGAGTATGGCTGATATAAAATGCAGAATTTGAAAAGTTATGTAGTTATTAATAAAACGGAACAATTAACCAGGTGAATTAGATTTACCACAGAATGTCCCGAAAGACATAAACCCTTTTAAACCAAGATACAGGAGCAACTCCTAACAGGTGTCCCTTGTCCCATCTACCTGGCCAGGGTCAGGGAGAGATGCCCTGATCTAGCTTGTCTCTGCCCTCGGACTTCTCGTGGGCCCGCAGGTCAGGACCCCCTGCTTTTCTCTCACGGGAGGTAGGTCAGTAGGATTCCTGAGAATCATATAAAAAGAGGTGCAAGGGGGCGCCTGGGTGGCTCAGTGGGTTAAAGCCACTGCCTTCGGCTCAGGTCATAACTCCCAGAGTTCTGTGATCGAGCCCCATATCAGGCTCTTTGCTCAGCAGAGCCTGCTTCCCTCTGTCTCTCTGCCTACTTGTGATTTCTGTCTGTCAAATAAATAAATAAAATCTTTAAAAAAAAAAAAAGAAAAAAAAAAGAGGTGCAGGGAACTTGGATAAACAAAGTGTGGTTGACGCATACAGTGGAAATAGCTTCAGAGAGAAGGAAGTTCTGACGCCTGCTCGCACATGGGTACGGACACACCATGGGCTGGCGGCAGGAGGCAGTGAGGGGCTGTTGGTCAATAGGTGTAGAGTTTCTGTTTTGCCAGATGGACAGGGTGCTAGAGCTTGGTTGCAGTGCTGTGTGCATGTATTTAACACCACTAAACTCATTTAAGAGGATCAAGATGGTAAATTTTGTTATGTGTATCTTCCCCACAATTAAAAAATTGGGGGGGCGCCTGGGTGACTTGGTTAAGTTTTTGCCTTCGGCTCAGGTCATAATCTCAGGATCCTGGGACCGAGCCCTGTGTCGGGCTCCCTGCTCAACAGGAATTCTGCTTCTCCCTCTCTCCCTGTCCCCTTCCCTCGCTCATGCCCCCTCTCTCTTCCTCAAATAAATAAAATTTAAAATTTTTTTCAGAAGATGAAGGCTACTCAGAATACGTTTTTTATAGTAGAACTTTCCTTTTTTTTTTTGAGGGGAGGGGCAAAGGGAGAGAGAGTGTCTCAAGCAGGCTCCCCACTGAGCACGGAGCAGGATGTGGGGCTCAATCTCAGGACCTGAGCCAAAACCACAAGTCAGACGCTTAACTAACTGAGCCACCCAGGAGCTCCTTAGAGCAGAGTTTGACTCAAAGCCTTTCTTAACCGGGAGAGGGAGGGTGCCGGTGACAGACGTAGACTACTTCAAAAATGTGAATAGAAAATGACAGATTACCAAGAAAAAGAGTGGATGAGTTCATAATTTCCAGTTACTAATCTCTTTTAGACTTGATTTAAATATGACTGTAGACGTAGAAGTGCTCAAGGTGGAATGAGAGGTTGGTAAATTGAGCAGAGTATGCTCCTGAGGTCTGGCCTTCCTGTCTCCATGTGTTGGATGGGCTCTCCTGTGTCTGGCACCCAGACGGATCGAGTCTTGGATGAGGGTCTGCTTGAACAGATCCAGAGGTTGGAGTGACAGTGCTGCAGAAACCAACAGAAGCCCCAGAGCGAAAGTGGAAAAGCCTTCTTCTAACTCAAACTTGAAACAGAATGGCCTCTCAAGATTTTATTTTAGGGGTGCCTGGGTGGCTCAGTGGATTAAAGCCTCTGCCTTTGGCTCAGGTCATGATCCCAGGGTCCTGGGATCATGCCCCGCATCAGGCTCTCTGCTCAGCGGGAAGCCTGCTTCCCTTCCTCTCTCTCTGCCTGCCTCTCTGCCTACTTGTGATCTCTGTCTGTCAAATAAATAAATACAATCTTAAAAAAAAAAAAAAGATTTTATTTTAAATAACATGAAAGCTCCGTTGAGTAGCACCTGGTACTTAGATGACTTCTGATGTCTTGAAATGCATTCACCTGTCCTCACGGCCGTGATAGTTGAGAATTAATGTTTTCTTTTTGTATTTTCCCATTATTTCTTTAATCCACCATAATTAAAAGTAATTATCTGTGTTTGTAAGATTATTATTCGTACTTACCTTCACGGAAGAGTGTAATTTTTTTTAATGGTGCTAACGATTGAATTTGCCCTCCGCACACTTAGGTAGCACACTGAGGTGCTACTTTTTTACATGTCCGTTAACTGTAGGAAAACATTTCCTGGTGGAGTTACGCAGTTAGGATTCTTTCTGTATTTTCTGTGGTAGTTTTAGCTGAAATCAACTATGACATGTGTAACATTGTCTAGATCTATGGCTTAGAGGTAGAAATTTGTAACATTTTTCTGATACTTTTTTGTCACTGTATACTCTTTACTTGCGCTAGTCCGTCCTCAGCGAGCCAAAGCAACAGGAGGTTGGTATTTACTTGCCTCCCGTTCACACTCTTCCTTCTCTCTGTCTCTCCTCCTCGCCTGGCTCTTTCCAAGGATTTGGACCCCTGCCTCTGATGACTCGGATCGGCATCCTCTCCAGAAACATGCCCCCAGCAGGCCAGGGAGGGAACAGCGGAGGCGCTGGCATGCAGGAGTCTGCCGGGCCAGGCGCTGTAATTTATGCGGTTGGCGCTTCATTTTTTTTGTTAATCCTTATAATAACATGTTTCTTAATTAGGGAGACTGAGACTCGGTGGAAGTACAGGAAGCTGCCTGGAGTCCCCAAACCAGTAAATGACAGAACCCGGATTCGGGTGGTCACCTCTCTCATCCCAGTTTCCATGTGTGCTGTTCCCAGCGTGTCTGCTCCCTCCTCATACGCCCAATTGTGATCCTTCCCCACCATCAGAAGAGCCTTCTGAGAGGCCTTCCATGCCACCTGGGAAGAACCTTGGGAATTCTCTGCCTTGAGAACTCCCGTAGAAAGTGAAACGGTATTATTTATTCATCTTTGCTTTCTAGCATCTAACAATGAAGCTCCACCGTCACTCAGAGACAGGTGTAAATAAATGAATGAACCAGAGAACTCGGAACACTCTGGGAACTTATCTTCCTACTGAGTTTCTGATTGGGAAAGTCCCTAAAGACTGATTTTTTTCCTTTTGAACAACATAAAGTCAGGCTATTGCTTTGCTAAAGACAAGCCAGGAACGAATGACACATGAAAATCTCTCTCTCTCTCTCTCTCTTTTTTTTTTTTAATCTTCCTCTTTCATCTCCAGCTTCTCCGTCTCTGTTAGCTCGGATAATTTTGGCTATGGTGGGCAGCTGAGAAAGGTGAGTGCCCACATAGCAAGGAAGGGTCGGGTCCTTCGTGAATCGGGTAGCCCCACCTACGTACTTCTGCATCATCTGTGAAACAGCTCACTTCCAAATTTGAGCCTAAAACTCGGCTGACATTATGGGGGTTTTTTGTTTTTTTCTTTTCCTTCTCATGTTGGATTTGGTGGGTTTATAAGAAAAACAGAAACCACCAAAAATAGCAATTCTCAAAGAGATGAGATGTCTTTAAAAAAAAATGTAGGATAAAGATGATGCTATAAATGTTTAGGTAACTGGTTTTGAATTTTTTCTTAGCTGTCATTTCTACTTGATGTACCAATTCAGATGAATGGAAGTGTAAATTGAAAACTAGTCTAGATTATAGGGCATTGGTGAAGAAATGAGCTAGATTTTTTTTTTTTAATTTTCTTATTTATTTATTTATTTATTTATTTATCTATCTATTTGAAAGACAGAGATTACAAGCAGGCAGAGAGGCAGGCAGAGAGAGGGGGGAAGCAGGCTCCCCGGTGAGCAGAGAGCCTGATGTGGGGCTCGATCCCAGGACCCTGAGATCACGACCCGACCAGAAGGCAGAGGCCCAACCCACTGGGCCACCCAGACACCCTGAGCTAGATTTTTTTAGAAAATCCGTCCCAGGGGCGCCTGGGTGGCTCGGTGGGTTAAGCCTTTGCCTTTGGCTCACGACATCCTGGGATCAAGTCCCGCATCCGACTCACTGCTCGGCAGGGAGCCTGCTTCCTCCTCTTTCTCTCTGCCTGCCTCTCTGCTTACTTGTGATCTCTCTCTGTCAAATAAATAAAATCTTTTTAAAAAGAAAAGAAAAGAAAATCCATCCCATATGTAACTGTGTGAGCAGAAGTGTTCCTTGATAAAGCCATATACTCATAGAGCAGGAAGACACTTGGAGGTGATCTTATGCACCCTCCCTGACTCTTCAGCGAGGAGAACTCGGAAGTCAGAAAAGCAGGTCTTACCCAGAAGTCATGAGGCCAATGAGTCTAACAGAGCTGAGTGTGCCCACTTAACAAAACCAGACAAGTACTGATATACTGCTGGTATAAGGGTTTTTCACAGTGTTACGCAGATCTTTGTGAAGTCCTTGACTTTTTTTTTTCTTTTAGAATATTTTCAGTGAAATACACGAACTTCATTTTTTAAAGCCAAATAATAGACAAATTTTATAATAAAAAGTTACAGTAATCCTGTCCCTCAGAGGCAACCTCTTTCAACTCTTTCTTTTGATACTTTCTCCAAGTAATGTAACTATTGCTACATCTTGGCTTTTCTGTTTATCCATTGACTTGCTAATACAGTAGGCATGTCCAGTCATTTTTTTGTATCTATACTTTGTGCAAAGCAAAGACTGCCTGTAGTTTTTAAAGTTTTCTTAGCTCCTTATGTTGTCTCTGTTTCCTCAGGGTTTTGTTTTTCTTTGTGTGTTAGTCTGTTTAGGGTTTTGTATATTATGTCGAAGATTTTCTTCAAATATTTTGACTATTTTCAGCTGTCCGTCATTATTTAAGAATGAACCAAAAAGGGGCCCCTGGGTGGCTCAGTGGATTAAAGCCTCTGCCTTTGGCTCAGGTCATGATCCCAGGGTCCTAGGATGGAGCCTGCATCCGGTTCTCTGCTCAGCAGGGAGCCTGCTTCTTCCTCTCTCTTTGCCTGCCTCTCTGCCTACTTGTGATCTCTGTCAAATAAATAAAATCTTAAAAAAAAAAAAATGGACTAAAAAGGGATAAGAAGCTTTGGGTGTGGAGGCTCATCTTACGGATGTCTTTTCCTTGTAGAGTGAGGAGGTGAGGAGGAGGTAATTTGTAATTACATATATTTTCTCTGAGGCTTCTAATTTTCTTTATGGCTTGTGCTTTTTTGTGATATACTTAAGAAATCTTTCTTTGCCTGAACTAGAGTCAGAAAGATTGTCTTATTTTTCCTGTCACATTTACAATATTTTTGTTTTATGTTTGGGTATGTGATCTATTTGAAATTCATTTTTTGGTATATAGATATCCATTCGTTCTGCACCATATTTTGAAAAGACTGTCCTTTCTATGTTGAATTACTTTGACTTCTTTGTCAAAAACCTGTGGCTATATATATATATAGATAGATAGATCATTTTCTGGACTCATTCTTTTCCACTGGTCTATACATCTATCCTTTTTTATTTTATTTTTTTAAGATTTTATGTATGTATTTATTTATTTATCTGAGAGAGAGCAAAAGTGAGCAAGATAACACGGGGAGAGGGAGAAGCAGACTCATCGCTGAGCAGGGACCCTGATGTGGGGCTCAGTTCCAGAACCCTGGGACCATGACGCAAGCCAAAGGCAGCCGCTTAACTGACTGAGCCACCCAGGAACCCCTCCATCTGTCCTATTACCAGTACCACACTGTCTTTTTTTTTTTTTTTTTTTAAGATTTTATTTATTCATTTGACAGACAGAGATCACAAGTAGGCAGAGGTTTTAACCTGCTGAGCCACCCAGGCACCCCTTCACTGTCTTGATCACTATAGCTTTATAGGGAGTCTTGAAATCAGATGTTAGACCCTTCATCCTTGTTTTTCACTTTTCGAAGTTTAGGGCCAACTTGTTGATCTCTACTAAAACCCTGCTAAGACTTTACTGGGATTATGTTGCATTCGTAGACCATTTTGGAGAGAATTCACATCATAACTGTATTGAATCTTCCAACTGATGTACGTGGTGTTACTTTACCCCTATTTAGGTTTTCTTTGATTTTTCTCAGCAGTTTATTGTAGTTTTTGGCATGTAAAATTGACATATGCTTTATTAGAATTGTCGCTAAGTATTTTGCTTTTTGATGCTATTATAAGTCATTTTATTTATTTTTTTAAAGTAATTTGTATACCCAACATGGGGTATACACATGACCCCGAGATCAAGAGCCTCATGCTTTTCAGGCTGAGCCAGCCAGGCGTCCCATAAATCATATATTTTAAAGTTCAATTTCCAGTTCATTTCTGACATAAAGAAATACAGTTGATTTGTATGTGTTGATCATGTATCCTTGAACCTCACTAAATTCACTTATTCTAATAACTTCTTTTTAAAAGACTTTACTTATTAGAGTAAGTTTCACTCTCTGTGAAACAAGCAAGAAGAGCATGAGAGGGAAAAGCAGGCTCCCAGCTGAGCAGGGAGCCCAATGTGGGACTCAGTCCCAGGACTCTGCGTTCACGGCCTCAGCTGAAGGCAGACGCTTAACCGACTGAGCATCCCAGTTCTAATACTTTTTATAAGCTATTTGGTACTTTCTGTTTAGATAATCACATATGCTGCAAGTAAAGGCAACTGTATTTCTCACTGTCCAGTGGACCATATAAATTTTATTTCTTTCTCTTGTCTTATTGCTGTGGCTAGGGCTTTTTGTACAGTATTAAGTAGAAATAGCAAGAGCCAGCATATGTGTCTTATTCCTTATCTTAGGACAAAAACATTCTGCATTAAGTGTGATGTTAGTTGTAAGAGTTCAAGGTTTTTTAGACATTGATTTTCTGACTTGCAGTTTGGGGAACGTAAGCCTGACTGCTGGTGCTTTGGGTCTTGAATGGCAAAAGGAAGCTGGAGGCCCCCATTCTCAGTATGTAGGATATGCTGCTTGCCGCGTTCATTGCTTCTTACTGCCCTACTCGGCCTACTCTTCACTGTCGGACTTGGTCCCTTGGTGAGAGGGTCAGTTTCTCCACAGAGTAAACCTCCTATCCAGCTGCTGCTGGCCTGGAGGAATGCTGACCCCCTGGCTTCCCAAGATTGGGTGTGGGGACCCTAGTGTAGCCCTTCCTCCTGTTAACGTAGCCCCAGTGCTTATCACCTACTTGTTTCAGGAATCTGTGGCCTGTTATTTGCTGAGACTTTGCAGGGCTCTGTTGGGTGAATCAGACTTTTACACAACACTTAGATTTCTGTTTCCTCCTCTGTGCAAAGTCCTTTGGCACTCTTCTTTCTACTTGTCGTCTCCAAAACGAGCTGACATCCTGCCCTCTGATGCCACCTCTCCTATTCTCTGTGCCTTTGTCAAGTTATTTATATCCCTCTACAGATAAATATGTGTGTCCAACTAGTCGTGTTTAACTTCCTGGAAAGTTTTTAAAAGCAGTTTATTTTCTGAAATAGTTGGGCTTTTGCTGTGGGAAGAGTTGTTTTGTTTTTATTACATTACTGATTTGCTTAGTAAATCCGTTCCATCAGGGACAAAAGTAAATTTTAGTGCAAAAGTAAATTTCATCCTAGCCTCTGAAAATTTCAGATGTTCTGAGTTCAGCTTCAACTAATTCTGTGTTGAGTATAGGTTCCTTATTTAGGAATTAGTATTAATTTCTCTCATGTTTACCATACATTTATCTTTGCTGTCCTGTATTAACGTGAGTTAGCAATAGGGGATCGTTTAGCCGGATTCAAATCGGGTTCTCGCAAAAAGTTCCAGTCGAGTGTTACTGATTTTTTGGAACCCAGAAACAATTTTTTCTTTTATTTAGGCCAATCTCATATTTAAAAATAAACTTTATACCTAGGCCAGAGCCACAGTCTTACACAACATACTCATGACTTCTCTTTCCCTACTCTTCCCCTGACTCTCATTCCGCAAGAGATAACCCTTTATTCCCGGGTAGCTGTCATACAGGCATACCTTATTTGATCCTATTTTTGCTTTTCAATTCAAATTCTTTGGTAGACATGAAAGTCACAGCTCATCAGCCGTCTCCACGGCCTTGCCTTCTGAATGGAGCATAGGCTCTCAAACATCCTCCCCTTATCGACCCATATCATGCCCGCAAACACAGAACAGTCATGCTCATGGTATTTGAATTCAGTATGCGAGTTTGGGAAAACAGTAAAAATGCATTTTCTAGCTCCCACTTCCCCAGATTTTTCCAGTTCATTTTGCTTTGTGAGGTAGTTTGTACACAGAGGGACATTCCTACTTTCCCGTAGCTTTATCTAGCAGGGTTGCGGGGAAGTTCACTGTCTACTAGGATGTAAACCCTGTTAATAGCACATATAATTCAGGAGGAAATAAGCAGTTTGCTGTTTGTCATTTGCATTATTGCTCTTGGGGTGGAAGCATTCACTGATTTCATCTATTCCATCCACTCTACAAACCTTGACTGCAGAGGCCTGACTGACTTGGTGGCCCCTGGCCAGGTCCTGAGAAGCCCCGTCCCCCATAAGAAGCACGAGATCCCTTTCTTGCCGAACATTCTGGTGGCAGAGAGGAAGAGAATAAACAAGAAGTGAGTAAGAAGTACAGACAGAGATGAGTCATAGGAGGAAAACAAAATAGAGGGATAAATGCTGGAGAATCAGGGATGCTTGGTCTTTGCAGGGGGCCTGGGAAAGCCCTTCGGAGGGGGTCTTTTTAGGTAAGACCTCACAGGAAGAACTGGTCCTGGAACATGGGACTGGGTGGTGGAGAGGCCGTGAAGCAGTGCCAAGAACCCGGACCTGGAAGACTGTCTCAGGTCTACTCAACCAGCTATTTGACTGGGAACAAGTCACTGAGGGTGAGGGACCTTGCCTGTAAAATGGGAATAAAAGCCCACATGCCGCTTAGAATGGTCATCTGGAAGTATCAAACGAGAATTTTCTAAACTGGGCAACCCTTTAAAATGAAAGGTGGCTGGGATGCCTGAGTGGCTCAGTGGATTAAAGCTTCTGCCTTCGGCTCAGGTTATGATTCCGGGGTCCTGGGATGGAGCCCCGCATCGGGCTCTCTGCTCAGCAGGGAGACTGCTTCCCCCCATTCTCTCTCTGCCTGCCTCTCCGCCTACTTGTGAGCTCTGTCTGTCAAATAAGTGAATAAAATCTTTAAAAATGTTTAAAATGAAAGGCGGCTCTTTTATCCAGCAGGGTGAACCCTCCAGCAGACAGAAGGACTTAGCCTCTGTCTTTAAGACATACTGTAAAGCTACAGGTATAATAACAGTGTGGTGCCCGCACAGGAAAGATAAGTAGATAACGAAAACAGGATTGAGTGCCCCAAGCACAACCACACATTAGTGATCCCTTGATTTCCAGCAGCGTCCCCATGCAGGAATCCATTCCTGACATTTCTAGGGATCTTTATGTCACTCCAAAATGTGAGAAAAAAATCCGTCCAGAAATCAGGATAAAGGGAAAGAAAATCTGTGGGTGTTCAAGTTTAACCACCAACATAGGTATTACCAGTTCAAAGGAACCCATGGACATGACGTTGAAAGGAAGAGCGGAATCGGTGTCAAAGGTTACGGTCAGCAGGACAGAGGGTGTGGGAGCGAAGGGGCCACGACCAGATCTGTCCTTCTTATTTGCTGCTGGCGGGTTGTTAAATATATATGTTTGTGCCCCTGTCTGCCACTCCCCATGGGTCATTTTTGTAAACACAGATTTAGTAATGACTTTACACATATTAGTACACTTTATGAAAATCCGGCGAATCTCGTTCCAAGAAATACTAAGTTTTGGGGGCAGTCTTTAAATTGGCAGTTCTGAAACATGTTTCTGTGTAGTAATAGAGCTGTTAACCTTGCTAGGATACCCAGATATTACGTTATCTTAATAGAATCCAGTGATGTTTTCGTGTTTGGCTATTTGCCCTAAGGCTATAGTTCTTTGTAATTACTTTCACAGAAGAAATGCAAAGGCAGGCTGTAAACAAGGATCCTGGAACACTTTGATGTGAAATCAGCTCATCTGAGATCTGAATTAGGACAGGCAGTATCATTTTTAACAGCCAAACCAAAATCAGGGCAAGCAGACAAAATATGTTCATCCCTCAAAGAGGAAATGAGCATATATGGGGCCATATGTAGTCTAACGCCCAACTTGTATTTGCTTTGGACACACTCAGAACCATATGACCAACATTAGCACAACATGAAAGAAACTTCTCTACATCTGGAATATTTGTCTTATGACAAATATTAATACTTAATCCAAGCAATTAATACTTGTGTGTTTTAAAATCTCACTTGAGGATAACTTTTAAGAGGCACCTGGGTGGCTCAGTGGGTTAAAGCCCTGCCTTTGGCTCAGGTCATGATCTTAGGGTCCTGGGCTCCAGCCCTCCATTGGGCTCTCTGCTCAGCAGGGAGCCTGCCTCCCCCTCTCTCTCTGCCTGCCTCTCTGCCTACTTGTGATCTCTGCCTGTCAAATAAATAAATATAATCTTAAAAAAAAAAAAAGCTTTTAAATATTTGTGACCTCTTCCAATTTTTATTTTTATTTTTTAAAGATTTATTTATTTATTTATTTGACAGATGGAAATCATAAGTAGGCGGAGAGGCAGGCAGAGAGAGAGAAGGGGAAGTACTCCCCACTGAGCAGAGAGCCCAATGTGGGACTCGATCCCAGGACCCTGAGATCATGACCTGAGCTGAAGGCAGAGGCTTAACTCACTGAGACACCCAGGTGCCCCATCTTACAATTTTTAAATGATGTTTTTTGGGCAGTCATTCAGTGCTTATGTTTTATTCTTTTAATGTTTTCTTTTACCAAATGCCTATATTAAGTAGAGATTATTTTTTGCATGTTATTGAAATACATAATTTTGTTGCAGTGTATGATTCATAATAATAACCATACACTTGTTATTATATCACATTTTCCAGAACTAGCCCCTGAAACTTTAAATATAATCCTGCCACAGAAAAGTGATTGATTGTTTATGATTATAACTCATTATTTAAAAACGTGAAGTCAAGTGCTCTGAAAAATACAGAATAATTTACAATTCAGGAATTCTGATTTCTTGGTCTCAAGTTTTGAAGATCAGTAACTTTCAGGAATTTGGAAATTTTAAAAATTCCTGACAAAAGTGCAGGCGAAGTTAGTTTTGTCAGTAAATAATTCAAAATAAATAAATAAATAAATAACCCCCCCCCCAAAAAAAACCCAAAACAAATAAACCTGAAACAATTGCATAGTGGTATGCAAAAATTGAGCTTCTACCCTTAAGTCACACCATATACATAATGAACCTGAAATGACCTGTAGACTTAAATGTAACAATTAGAGCTCTAAGATTTCTAGAAAAAATAGAAAAAAAATTTTAGTGGACTTGTGCTACAGTCTGACCCCCAAATTCTTATATTAATCCCTAATCCCCAATTTGATGGAATTAGGAGATGGGGTCTTTGGGAGGTAGTCAGAGTTAGCTGGGGACCATGAGGATGGGGGCTCATGTCGGGGTTAGTACCCTTATAAGAAGAGAAGAATGGAGAGAGCTCTTTCCTGCCATCTACAAAACATTGCTGAACGAAATGAAAGATCTACATAAATGAAAAGACACTCCCTACCCCAGGTTCATGAATTTGAAAACCTGATATTATCAAGATTACAGGGCTGACCAAAGTGATCTATGTATTCACTGCAATTCCTGTCAAAATCCCAGTGACATTTTTTTGCAGACATAGAAAAATCCATCCTAAAATTCCTATGGATTCCCAAGGCATCCTAGATGGCTAAAACAATCTTGAAAAAGAACAGATTTGGGGGCACCTGGGTGTCTCAGTGAGTTAAGCCTCTGCCTTCAGCTCAGGTCATGATTTCAGGGTCCTAGGATCAAGCCCCACATTGGACTCCTGCTCAGGAGGAAGCCTGCTTCCCCCTCTCCCTCTCCTGCCTGCCTCTCTGCCTACTTTTGATCTCTCTCTCTGTCAAATAAATAAAATCTTTAAAAAAAAAAAACTGGTTAGAAGGATGAATAACACTTGCTGATTTAAAACTTACTGCAAAACTACAGTAACCAGGGGCACCTGGGTGGCTCATTGGGTTCCAGCCTCTGCCTTTGGCTCGGATCTTGGGATGGAGCCTCGGCTTCGGCTTCGGGCTCTCTGCTCAGCGGGGAGCCTGCTTCCTCCTCTCTCTCTGCCTGCTTCTCTGCCTACTTGTGATCTCTGTCTGCCAAATAAATAAATAAAATCTTGAAAGAAAAAAAAACTACAGTAACCAAAACAGTGTGTTATTGACCTAAAGACAGAAATAGAGTGGATGGAATAGCATAGAGAACCCAGAAATAAACCTTCACATGAACTGTCAGATCATTTTCAATAAGAATGGCAAAACCGTGCAATGGGGAAAGGACAGTCTTTCCAGTAAATGGTGTTGGGTAAATGGAATATCCACACACAAAAGAATGAAGTTGGACCCTTACCTCACACCATATACAAAATGAACTTCTATATCTGATAAGGGATAACTAACTAGAATGTATGAGGAACTAAAACTCAACAGAAACAACAAAAACCAACCCAATTCAAAAATGGGCAAAGAACTTGCATTAGCTGTATCTCTAAAGAACATAAATGAATGGCCGATTAACGTCACTGATCACTGGGGAATGCATATCAAAACCACAATGAGATAACACCTTATAGCCATTAGCATGGCTACCATCAAAAACCCAGAATAGAACAAGTGTTAATGAGGATATGGAGAAACGGGAGCCTCATACGCTCTTGTGGGAATGTTGCTGTGAAAATAGCAGGAGGCTACCTCAAAAACTAAAAGCAAACTTACCATGTGACTCAGCAATTCCACTTCTTGGCATATGCCCAAAGGAATGGAAAGCAGGGTCTTGGAGAGCTGTTTGTGCACCCTGTTCCTATTAGTATTTTTCATAGCTGAAGTCTGGAAGCAGGGTAGGTGTCCACTGCCAGGTAAATGGATGAGCAAAATGTGGTATATCCGCACGATGAAATATTATTCAGCCGTAAAGGGAAGGTGTTTCTGACACCTGTTTCAACATGAGTGAACCTTGCTTGACATTGTGCTACATGAAATAAGCCAGTCACAAACAGAGACAATACTCTGTGGTTCCACTTCTACGAGTAAGTAAGTAATACTTAGTAAGTGTAAATATATTTTTCAGTAAGTATACTCAGACGAGTAAGAATCAAAGAGGCAGAAAGAATGGTGGTTGCCAGGGGCTGGGGGGAAGGGAGAATGGGGAGTTACTGTTTAATGGGTACAGGGTTTCAGTTTCGCAAGATGAAGAGGGTCCTAGAGATGGAGAGTCGTGGTGGTTGCACAAAGTTGGAAGTATACTTAACAGCGCTGAGCTGTGTGCTTGCAGTGGTTGACATGGCCAAGTTTTCTGTGATGTGTATTTTACCGTGATTAAAAAAAAAAAAATCTTAGGGCACCTGGGTGGCTCAGTGAGTTAAAGCCTCTGCCTTCAGCTCAGGTCCTGATCTCAGGGCCCTGGGTTCAAGCCCTGCATCGGGCTCTCTGCTCAGTGGGGAGCCTGCTTCCCCCTCTCTCTGTGCCTGCCTCTCTGCCTACTTGAAATCTCTCTTTCTGTGTCAAATAAATAAATAAAATCTTTAAAAATAAATAAATAAAAACTCAGAAAAGCCTTTACGCAGACGTTCAGAGTGTTATTATTGACAATAGCAGAATATTGGAAGCAGCCCAAATGTCCGTCAACTGGTAAACGAGTAAATGAATCGTGGTATAGCCGTACTGGGAAATACAACAACTCAGTGATGGGGGTAAAATACCAGGACCACCAACTGTGTGGCTGGTTCCCAGGGCGTCATGTGAAGTAAAAGAGGCAAACACGGAGGATTAAATACTATACAATTTCATTCGTGTGAACTTTCTAGAAGAGGCAGAATATAGTGTCTGCAAGCAGATCCGTGTTTGCTGGCAAGAGAGTTCAGTGCACAGTGGCACAAGGAATCTTCTTAAAGGGAACCGTTCTGTGTCTTGGCTGTTCTGGTGTTTACGTGGTTGTATGCAATTCCAGAAATTGAGCAAATTTCATTGCATGTAAAGAATGCCCTCATTTAAAAGAAAGAGAGGGAAACTTCATGGGGCAGCCAGATTTTTGTGGTTTTACAGGTGTTTGCAGGAACTTGTAAATACCACCCCTTAGCAACCTTTTTTTTTTCCCTTCCCTACTGAAAAGAAGAAGTTAATGGAGATAGTCACCCTAGAAGAATTTGATTTCCACCGGCTGCATAATCAGTACCTTATGCTTGTAGCAAAATTCTGCATGTGACCTCCTAGTTTGACCCCAAACAGACTTTTTCCCCCTGAACCACCTGAAAGGGAATTAAATAATCATGGTCCTTTGTCCCTCGGTCCACTAAGTAAGAGTATATTTCCTTACACACCTGTAGTACAGTGACCAACCGTAGTAATTTACCATTGATACGATGCTCTACTGCTCATATCCACATTTTAGTATCTGATCTCGTATTATCTGCATCACTGCCCCCCCCATTATAAGGCCCAGTCTATAATAACGTATTGCATCCAGTTTTCATATCCCTTTAGTCTCTTAGGACGGTGACACTGTTGAGGAACACCAACCCCTCCCCGACCGCTCTTTTTCAGGAAGATATCTTCCATTTGGGTTTGTCTGATGTTTCTTCATGGTGACATTTCAGCTCCACAGTCCTGACTGCAGTGCAGGCCCTGGGAGAGGGGAGACACTTCCAGACCGTGCAGATATCCTCCTCGCCACCAGAACAACCCCCGTGTGGAGCAGCTGCCAGCGCGTTTGCCTCAACCATCCTTCATGGGAGGGTTGCAGAGGGGTTAGCTAACAGCTCCATTTCTCTTCCCCATTACTGGTTCCGAGTCAGTATCCCGCCTAAGAGCTCTTCTTCCTCCCTCTCCCTCCCTTTGTGTCCTGTGTTACGTAAACACATGGATTCCTATTTCTTCAGTTCAGAACCTGTTACTGCCTCTTACTTTGGTGCTCTGATACCTGGCCGGTGAGAGCCCTTCCCAGCTGGGCCTCGGTCCTTGTAACACGCCTCTGCACATCTTCAGCACTTTCCTGCTTTCTCATATCGCAAGATGTTCCAGTCTCATCTCAGGCCTCCAGTAACCCCAGCTGTGGAATCAGCCAGTTCTTCTGGAAGCTCTGGGTTTTGTTTTGTTTGTTTGTTTTTAAAGTACGGTATTAGAAATTAAGATGTGGACACCAGATGTGCTCACCGCTAGTGAGATTTCTTTGCTTCTACGCCCTTTTCGGTGGTAATGCTTGGATATACACACATACACCCCCCAAACATGAGTGCACACATAGACACATACTTATTTATGTTAAAATCTTGAGTCTGTCTCCCATTTCATTTCATCTCCACAGGGTTCTTCCTTTTCTTCCCACACCCCAGTATTGGTGTGTCTGGCTTCCAACATCCGCGTGTTTACGGCTTTGCTCGGTACTGAAACACATCTCGGTATTTTCAGAATTGGCGTCACTCATTCAGCAACAGAAGCAAACCCCTGAAGACCTCAGGATTTGAGTTCTTCCCCCTTCCTTACTGAAGGTGGCAAGCACTGGGTTTATAAATGGCTCTTTTGCACTTTGCTTTTTTCCCACCTTGTTTTTTTTTGTGGGTTTATTTGTTTTTTACTAGAAGTCATTCCCTGTCTGATCTTTGAGGTCTCCATTCTCTCTTATAATGGCTCATAACTTCCCTGATTATACGTATCACAGTTTATTTAACCAATTTCCGATACCTCGACATTTAGGCGTTTTATTTTGGCTTGGCGGTATTTTGTAGTTTCAGAGAAAGCTGCAGGGAATGACCTGCGCGTATGTATTTGTTCATTGGTGGACCTGTGTCTTTCATGTTCCGAAAAGTGTGCCTGTGGACTCAAAAGGTAAATAAATACCGGGTTTTGTTAGATGTGGCCACACTCCTCTCTCTAACAGTGAGTTTGTGGCTTTGCCCTGACTCTCTCCAGTTTGAGAGTTATTTGTGTATCAGGGACATTAACCTTTTATCTATGATCTACGCTACAGATACTTTTCCCTGGTTTCTCATTCGTCTTGTGACTTGGCTTATCTTACCACTGTGCAAAAAAAAAAAAAAAAAAAAATGTTTAGGAGATCAAATTGGTACTTTTTTTTTTTTTTTTTAACTGTGTCTGAATTACAAGTCATAGTGAGAAAGCCTTTTTGTACACTCAGATTTTTGAGGAATTCACCCATTTTTCATTCTGGGCATGTAGATATCCGATCTGTTTGGTGTTTATGCTTTTGTACCAAGTGAGGAATTTGGGGTCTAATTTATCCTTTTCCAGTTATCCCGACACTATTTCTTTAAAGTTCATCTTTGTCCCAGTAATGTGAAATACAACCTTCATTGTACACTAGATTTCTATATGCAGTTGGGGCTATTTCTGGACCTTGTCTTTCTTGAAGTCCCAACTGAGTTTTCATTAAACATTTACATCTTAGAGGCTACCAGGCTCCAGGATTTACAACACAGAGGAATTTTTAGGCCTGTTCCCCTTTTGTGGTGGAAAATGGGTCCTTATTATTTTCTGACACTTTTTGAATTTTCCAGATTTTCAGAAACCAGCCAAAATTATTTTTGTCTTTAAGAGGACTGTTTTAAGGGTAGGGTGCCTGAGTTGCTCTGTCTGTTAAATGTCCCAGCTCTTGATTTTGTCTCAGAGTCATGAGAGGGAGCCCTGTGTCTGCTTGAGATTCTCTCTCTCTCCCTCTCCCTTTGTCCCCCCAAATAAATTCAATGTTTTTATTTTTTATTTATTTTTTAAAGTTTTTAAAAGATTTTATTTATTTATTTGACAGATGGAGATCACAAGTAGGCAGAGAGAGAGAGGGAGAGAGAGAGGGAAGCAGGCTCCCCACCAAGCAGAGAGCCCAATGCGGGGCTCGATCCCAGGACCCTGAGATCATGACCTGAACCGAAGGCAGAGCCTTTAACCCACTGAGCCACCCAGGTGCCCCAATAAAATGTTTTTTAAAAGAAAACCTTTTGAAGGTAGTAATCAGTTTTTAAACAGTAAACTTTCATATGCATATTTAATAATGTCCCCAAAATATTACTTATTTCTCCCCTTTTCCTTGTGTCCCCTCAATAAAAGAGATGCTTCGGAGAAGTCTGTATGATATATGTGGAGAAGAGGACAGGTGGAGGCAGACCAGCCAGCTGTAAGAGTCGTGCGTTCTGCCTCCTGTGGCTTTTAAGAACCACCAGGAAAACAGTTTATTCTTTTTCTTCACATGAGTGAACAGGTACAAAAAACAGAGATGGGAGTGCAGGACTACATGGAGGAATTGGAATTGGGATGACTGGGAAGCCAGAGTGTTTTTTTATATGTAACATTTTAAGTATGCACTTCCTTAGAAGAGGCTTAATCAGGGGCATACCCTCGCTCGCTCCCCGCCCCCTCGCTGTACTCGAATGGCCTCCCTTAGGTGGAATGACTTGATTTTTAGATGTTTCTCATAAATTGGGGGCCACCCTAAAAAATCTATTTATAGGACCCATTTAGAGGAGACAGGACTCACATTGGCCACGCGGTCTCTGTTCTCATCAAGTTCTATTTCAGGGAACATGCTTTTCCTCAAGGAAAAATCAGGACATGTAATTGGATTTAATTCAACATGTCACATCCTATGAAGCTTTCAAAGTGAAGCCGGGTTTAATTATAAATTTGACAAGTCACCGTTTTGGAACAGACGAGAACTCTGTGGAGGTGGGCCACGCCCTGTCAGTGTAGTCCGATGCCGAGCAACGTGATCGCTGACACGCTCACGCACTCGTCTGTTGCGCTGTGCGTGCATTAGGCAGTCGTGAGGGTAACAGTGCCGTCTTCCGCTTCGGTACCACCAAGAACTCTTATTTTATTATGGCAGCTCTACTCTTCTAGTCTGCTCTTCTACTGTAGTAGCTCCACAAAAACAGAAACCAAGAATTTTCTTGAAAATTTGGTGCTTCAAGGGGCACCTGGGTGGCACAGTGGGTTAAGCCTCAGCCTTCAGCTCCGGTCATGATCTCAGTGTCCTGGGATCGCGCCCCGTATCGGGCTCCCTGCTCGGCAGGGTGTCAGCTTCTCCCTCTGCCCCTCCCCCGCCCCCCACTAATGCTCTCTCTCTCTCAAATAAATAAAATCTTTAAAAAAATTTCGTTCTTGGAAGCGCTGGGAAGAATTCAGATTCGTCTGTGTCTCTACACAAACATAACACAGAACTTGCTTCTGAATAAGCTTGTCGCCACGGGAAACCTTCAGACTTCGGTTCTTTAAGGTCTTTAACTGTCTTTAACAGTTAGGTCTTTAACAGTCACGTACAGGTGGCAGCCGCCCGGGTTGTTGGCTGCTGGTTAAGTGGTAACAAGCTTCAGAGTGCGAAGACATTCTATAGGCTAGTGTTTCTGTTACTCTCAACACCTTTCATGTCATTCCATTGTGTGTGTTTTAGTCTTACAGCCACTGGCACGGTAGAAAAGAGAAGCCTGAGTCCCAGCCCAGCAGAAGCTGACTTGGAGGCCAGAGTATCGGGGGAGATTTCTGACGCCGAGCTCGAGCCCACAGAGTCCTGTGCAGAACCCGTCTCCGAGGGAAGGAAAAAGGCCAAGAAGTTAAAAAGAATGAAGAAGGACCTTTCACCAGCAGGTTTGTAGAAGATCTCAGTAGAGTTCTGGGGTTGTGTACTCTTTAATGCTCTAGAAACTCATAGTTTGGGGGGAGAAATGATGGCGGGGCTTCGGTTGGTGGCAAAGCCCATGTCCAGTAATCTCCCCCACTCCTGCCATCAACCCCTTTATCCACGGTTTCCCAGAGTCAACCACAGTCTGAAAGCAGGGGATCCTTCCGTCATACGTATCACCAGAAGGTCACTGGTAGCCTAAGGCTAGATCACCATGCCTTTGTCATTGCCCTCACTTGTCTTCTCACAAGGACACAAGAAGCAGGGTGAGTCCGGGACAGTAAGATTTTTTTGAAAGAAACCAGTTCACACGACTGTTGTGACAGTACATTTGTTGTCGTTGTTCTCTCTGGTTATTAGCGCTTGTTCATCTCTTACTGTGCCCCATTTATCAATTCAGCCTTGTCACAGCTGTGGATGTACCGGAAATAACATGGAGTCTGCGGGGGCTGGTACTACCGGAAGTTTCAAGCACACACTGCGTGTTTTGGACTGTGTCCCCCGCAGATGAGGGGGACTGCTGTAGTTTTCCACGGGACCAGATGCTTTTTAGGATCCATTTAATTTAAGGAATCCCTAAAAAGCCCTGTCTCTTGATAGAGGAGGGCTTGGCAGGGGCCTTCTCAGTTAAAGATGGTTACTCCATTTTGGTAATACTCTCCCTTTCCTCCATGGTTTAGAGGTTTTGCTGATGTGTGTAAGTAGCCTAGTATCTTAAATGTGCATTTAAATTTGCACAGAGCCCTCCTCCTACACATGTTATTTTCAGTGGCAGCGTTTTCACCGTTCCCAGCAAAACTTTGCCAGGCAGCCCGGATTTCTCTCTCATACGCAGAATTACATAAGGAGCAAAGGAAACCAGAAGCTACCCTGTTGAGAGCCTAGTATGTGCAAAGAGCTGTAGGGGGAGCCTCCCCTTCTCACAAAAGCCCTGACATAGGGGATTACCATCCTGTCTCAGGGACGCAGGTGTCTGGCTCAGAGAGGTTTAGAAACACGCGTAGGTCCATATAGCTAGCACCAGAAGGTAAGTCTGGGCCTGCCCGAGGCCAAATCCCACACTCTCTCCATCACCCAGATGCCATGGCGCGGGGGGAGGCTGCTCATGACCAAACTCATCCCCTGTGCTCACGCCCTCTGCACTGCTGGACTGCAAGATGACGGAAGGTCTCGATGGTCAGCCGGGCCAGTTCCCCGCCGGGGAGATCCGGCAGTCACCTAGCGGGTCCCACAGCTGTCGGGGACAACAGTTAAAGCCCTCGGGGCCAGCGGGGCATGTCACACTGGGTGGGAGTTCTTTCTTTTAAAGTTCTGAGGCGGTCCTCAAGGTCTGTTTCACAGTTAAGAGATTGCAGGCGTGAAGGGTAACGTGACTTGCCCAAGGTCACAGAGTCCTTCAGTCTGTCCTGCAAGAGAGCAGGTGTTCTCCTGCACGGTTCCGCCACTGCCTGTCTGCCCAGGATAAGAGGGCTGCTGACCCCGCCTGGAGGGCCCCTCTCCTTTATCTCACAGCAGGCTGGTCTCCCCAGCGAGCAGAACCAACAGTCAGATCAAAGGAAGGTGTAGGGAAGCCACGGGACTTGATTCATACCCAAGCTAAGCCTTCACTGTGTTTCAGATTAATTCTTCCTTTTACATGTGGCCCGATCTGACGGCAGGGAGTTTTCTGAATCTCACTGTTACTAGTGAAACCAAAGAGGCAGCAAAAATATTGCATATGCTTTTATACACCACGCTGAGGCTTAACTTTTAACTGAAAACTCAAACTGCTTGCTTGAAGCCTGGACTCTCTTCGCTGCCTCCTTGAATCCCAGTGTTCTCCTTGACTTGCTTCCCTTCCGTTCCCTAAATGGGGCACCGGGGAAGGTTTCATTCTGTGACACCCTTAGTCTTCACCTGGGATAACCTTCTCACCACGGTGGCATGGTGTCTGCTCGACCAGCCTCCGCGCTCAATGTCAGCAGGACTGACTTCTAGAGGTCATGGCTGGCGTGCTGGGGGGTGGGGTCTTCTCTTGTCTTCCCTCCCTTCCTGTCTCAGTCTCTTCGGCATTTTTCAGCTTATCTGTTAGAGCTCAGGCGCAAGATGACAGGGTATTTTCCCCCTCCTCTATCTCAGCATAATCTTACAGGTATTAACATTAAAATACCTAATAATAGACTGCCTGAATAGATTAGCTCCTTTTATAACTTTCATCATTCTAAGTGAAAACTTTCTGTGAGTTATTTGGGGGTTCGAATGTATAATACTGTCATTAAAATAGGTTTTTATTTTCCTCCCATTGACAGGAAAGCTGTCACGGCCTCAAGATTTGAGCTAAAAAAGAAAAAAAAAATGATAGATTTTGTACTTCTTTGTCAGTCCCGCTAAAAGAGAAAGAGAGAAACATCTCGACAGCTTTTAATTGAATCAGAGAGTGGAGCGGATGGTGCTTCTGGGGCACCATTCACCGGGTGAGGCCTTGCAGCAGCACAAAGCTAGAAGTTTCACAGGTCCTTCTTGACTGTATTATTGTAAGCGTTTAGCGCTACTATTCCCGGCAGGATGTCGGGTGAGGTAACCAGGCTCTGAGCCTGTGGCGTTGACCAGTTTTGACTGCTCGCCGACTGTCATAAGGTCCTGTAGTGAGTGAGAATACAAAGGTCTGGACCTATGTAGGGTCTGTATGAAGCACTCAAGGGTTCAGAGGGTTCCAGGAGCTGTGACGCCCCAGTTGGGGTGTTGGCAGCCATCTGTTGGGACAGTTCGGTAGGGCGTGGGAAAGTCTGACCTGCAGAGACAGGTTCTCAGGCGTCCTATCTGAGCTCTCCTCCTGGCCAGAGTCTCTTGACAGGGCCGCAGGTGATTCATGAAGGTGTGTTGGGTTGGCGGAGGCATGAGAAATATAAAAGACACTGTTTGACCTGGGAGGGAGGTTTCTGTTTTCCCAGGAGGAAGTCGCAAAAAGTCGGACCAGAGAATATTGTGTATTGTAGCAGTCCGGGGACAGTTGGTGCTCAGTAAATCCCACACGTAACAGTGTCGTCTGTCTTAGTTATACATTTTAATATCGAAGATGCATTAAGAGCTCAGTCCTAGACCCCTTCTCAGCTAGCAGAATGACTTAAATTGCAAAAGGAATGACTGACTGTTCCTAGTTTATATCCTGTAGCAGGCATTGTGCCAGGAGCCTCCTTTACTGTCTATTCCGTATAAAAACCCGATCAAGAATAGATACCAGTATTTCCAATTTCTGGAGAGGAAACAGGTCCAAAGAATTCAGACTTGCGAAGTCCGGTATAACTGGTACTGGGGGCACTGGGGAGGGCGGTCTGATCTGGAATCCCCACGTTGTATCACTGTGCAGTATGTGAAATTGATCCAAACTTTAGAAGAAGCGGAGGACCCTTTACATAAAGATGGCTTTTCTGGCAGCCGGTCAAGAGCAGGAAACAGTTGCCAACTTGGACTTGCTCATGATGAAGTCATGGGACCCAAGCGACCATTCTCTTTAGGAGTTTACTATGTACATATTATATACTTAGCAAATATTTTTCTCCTAAGTGTTGTTTCTGTCCAGTGTCCAGGCTACAAACATAGAACACGAGCCAGTTGCTTTTCTATTTAGTAGGATTAGCTAAATTGGTGGCGCTATCTACTTTTCCTCGGGGGAATTCAAGGTACGTTCTCTACTTGTAGGTAAAGAACCAGAGTTCTGTGTGCCATTCGGGCTGCACTGAAGTACCCCTAGGTGATGTTCCCCAGACAGGGTTTATTGGACGGGTGTCCATAGCACACTCGTTCTTGCTGATGAGTGAATTGTGTTTCAGTGTCCTGTCGCTGACCAGACTGCCCAATCTCAAAATATCGTCAGACGGTCCAGTAGCCAGAGTTCTCTCATGCCCTGTTAGCTTTGGCAGATAAGTGCCCAAGATGCCAACGATTCCTGGTGATTTTTTGTGTCATGTCCTAGAGAGGCTGCTACAAGTCTTTTCCTTCTTCCACTGAAAACACAACACAGCAGCCCTTAAAATGTTTGCCAAGAACCAGGAGTATCATTGGAGTCTTGAGGAATCCATTGAACTTTTCAAGCTTCCATCCTTAAGGTTACAGTATGAAAATTTAGGACCTGAGCAGCGGTCTGCAGTTGCTGACCATCCAGGCTCAGGAAGTGTAGCCAAGGAACTTTCGAAGCCCTCAATTAAAATGTGGCTGGCAGCCTCCGTGTGGCCTCTGTGCTGTGTGGTGGGCCAGTCTGCTGCTCAGTCCTTGTTCCCCCGGCAGCCCTCCACCCCGGGAAGCTCTGCCTTCTTGGTGTGGGAAACCGCCCCTTCACCGGGCCCGCTGGAGCATCTCCCAATTGAATACGTCTGTGTAGCTCCCCCCAGGATCTTTCTCACTACAGATTTCCACTCCAGAAAATGATACAATGGCAGATCTCCAGTGTTTGAGACGCTGTTCTGGATTTACCAGAGGGCAGAAATGTCTTCCCTCGTAGAATCTGTCCCTTTCAGCTCTGGACAGAAGAAGGGTAAAGAAGCCCCAACGGTCACCTTTCGCGTTGACCACTTTTTACTTTCTTTTGTCGTTTTGTTAATAAAGATAACATGCTCACTTTGAAGACCTATAAAATGCAGAAAAACAGAAGAAAATCAAACCCCATGGTTGGCTGATAATCCAGTAACAAGTGTTTTTAGTCTTCTTGTCATTTTTATACATCATGGACATCATACCTCATAGTCAGTTTGGTATCCTGTTCTTTCTCCATTTAAAAAAAACTCCTGGTCAGATTTTTATTATCAGCATAATATTTTATAGTAGAATTTTGTTGGATCTTCAAGCAACATTCCTAGTATCTTTTGCAGGGTCAGCTTTATTAAGATAGTTTACTTACAGGAGGTCGTCGCTTTCGGGTGCCCAATTTGATGAGTTTTTGCAAATGTGTACATCCATATGACCATTATTATGATCAAGAGAGAGAATATTTGCATCATTCCAGAAGATTCTCTGACGCCCCATCCCTCCTCCCTCCCCTAGGTCCTGGCAACCACTGATGTGCTTCTTTCTTAATAATTTGAGAATTCATTTTGCTATTTCAGTATCAGTTCCTTCTTACTGCTGAGTAGTGTTCTGTTTTATGGATGTATCATTCTTTATCCATTTTGCCCATTGGCATTTAGGTTGTTACCACTTTTTAGCAACTAAGAATCAAGCTGCTGTAAGCATGTGCCAACAGGTTTTTGTATGAACTAAGTTTTTGTTTCTTTGGGGTAAATACCAAAGAGTGGAGTTGCTGGGTCACATGGCAAGTGCATGTCTCCCCTTCTAAGAAACGGGCTCAGTGTTTTCCAAGATGGCCGCACTGTGGTGCATTCTCGCCGTTGGCCGGCGAGGCTTCCGGTGGCTCTGCACCTTTACCAGTGTTGGTACCAGTGGTCCCTTTTAGCCATTCCATTGGGCCTGTAGTGGTGTCTCATAGGGCTTTGACTTGAGTTTCCCTAATGACTAATGATGCTAAGCATCTTTTGTGTGATTATTTCCCATCCAGATCTCTTCTTTGCGGAACGTCTTTTTGAATCTTTTGCCCATTTTTTTCATCAGGTTGTTTTCTTCTCCATGAGTTTTGAGAGTTCTTTGTATATTCTGGATACAAATCCTTTTGGGTGTTTTGCACATTCTTCCAGACTCTGCTTTTCTTTTCACTTTCTTAATAGTAACTTTCAAATAGTAGAAGTTTAAAATTTTACGGAAATCCAGTTTAACATTTTTCAGATTATGGCTTTGCATCACATCTAAGAAATCTTTGCTTGACTCCAGATTTACAGAGATTTTCTCCTGTGTTTTCTTCTATAAGTTTTAGATTTTACAGTGAGATGTGCAGTCCATTTTGAGGTGATTTTCGCATATGTTCCAAAGTACGCATTGAGATCCATCCTGACAGGAAGCAGACGTCTTCAAATATTTGTTTAAAAAGAAAAATTGTTCCAGAATAATTCTTTGCCCTCAAGCTCCCTGAAACAGACCTAGCTCCTTATCCACCAGCTTTGAGACTGACTCTTCAGTCTGCAGCACTCCCTTTCTGGAAAGTGCTAGAAAGAACACCAGCAGTGACCTCCAGCTTCCTCTGGTCTGGGTCTCCTTTAGATGGTTCTTAACATTCTGGTTCCTCTGGACACATTGTTGCTCAGCAGCTGCACATTTTAGTAATGAAAACCAGGATCATCTTGATAGCAGGCTGTCAGCTTCCTGGAGAACAACCGTGTTCAGTGTTGGGCCACCTTACTGCTAACAGGAAGGGACCTGACATCCACAACAAACTTGCCGTGTGCCAGGGACTCGGCCGTACCACCACAGGCATGTGCAACAGGACGTAGTACTCGGCGCCGCTGAGAGATGAGCCAGGGAACGTTGTTCAAAGCCATACAGCTAGTCAAATGGCCGAGCCTGGCTTGCTTATCCAAAGCTTCTGCACATTCCGCTGTTTCTCACCCGCTCTTCACCGAGTCACTTCCTGTGCATCTGCTGGGGGGCCGCCACGCCCGCACACCGTCCCATCCAGCGGACAGCAGGTGCTGCCATAAGTATGACAGTGCACTTGCTCTCAGCCGCTTAGCTTTTTTGTTCATTTGAGTTCCCTCACAGCTAGTTTGAATCTGTTTCGCTTCCCCACACTCAGCATTGTGGCTGTTAACCTTTAAAATGGCTAATTGGTGGGGCGCCTGGGTGGCTCAGTCTTTGGCTCAGGTCATGATCCCGGGGTCCTGGGATCGAGCCCCGCATCTGTGCTCAGCGGGGAGTCTGCTTCTGCCTCTGCCCCAATTCCCCCTCCAGTCATGCTCTCTTTCTCTCTTCCTCTCAAATAAATAAATAAATCTTTAAAAAAAAAAAAAAAAAGACAAAACAAAGCCTATAAAACAGCTGATTGACTGCTGTGATGTTTCTCTGATATGTAGATTATAAAAATGCCCTTATGGGTGTTTCTCCCCCCCCACCCCCCCCCCCCGCAATCAGCTATTGTATGAATGTGTGTGATTGAGAAGGTCAGGCCTGTGATGTCTCTTCCCGGCCCATCTGCAGGATTTACTCGCTCTGCAGAGGGGAGTGTCTTAGTGTTTCATTCTCTAATAACCTAACTGGATCCTAGGAGTCTGTCACGTGGGAGCATCTCGTGTCCCTCTTCACTTCCCAAGAACCATCTCAGTCTTTGCTGGGAGTGCCAACAAAGCGGTATGACACGGGACAGAAGCCTCCCAAGTGTCCCTTCCCCAGTCTCCTCGTCCTCTCCGTCTGGACTTCATCTCAGTCCGTGATCACCCATGGGAGTTCTCGTGTTGGCTGAAATCCTATGTTATTTCGTGTGTTCAGACCCAGTTATCTTTAGACATTCCTGCCATTGAGGTGGCCACTCTGGGCTGAGTGATTTCCTACTCTGCAGAACCTTGCACCTCCTCCAGTTTTAAAAGTTACCATTTTAGGCAGCAGCCGAGCCCTCTCCCCCCTTTTGGAATCTTGGAGTGTGAGCAGCTGGGGTTAGCTTTGCCGATTTTCCCGGCCAACCCTGCTTAAGTAAAAAGTAATGCACGTCACCACCCATGCAGGAGCGCCTGGGCTGTCACGCTTCCATCGTGGCCACTCTCTTCCCTGACTTAATTCCCTTCTGCTCAGCTCCGGACACGGTTGGTCCAGGCCCTGACCCGACTGTGCCGCTGCTGATACGGGGAACGGCGTGAACGGAGCAGAAGGGCTTCCAGCTTCCGGGTGAAACTGTTGTCACCAAAGAGACCCATCAACACTTAGCGGGTGTTGCCGAACTCTGAAATGGCTGCATGCTTCTTCTTGGGCCCCTTTGGGGGATTTCTGAACCCTCCTACTGGTCAGCTTCTCTGAAAAGGCCACCAGCCCCTTGGGTTTCTCTTCTGGGTGCTGGTACAGAGCACCCAGCACAGAGAAACCTGGAGCCCCAGGATGCAGCAGGGCTCCGGATGCGGTGGGAGGATCCCGTTCCCGTCAGCCTCGCGCTGGCTGTGTGACGCTGGTCACCATATCTGGCCTCCCTGAGCCTGTTCTGCATCTGTAAAATGCAGGTAGTGATACCACTGTGCCGGGCTTTTTTCTTTTAACTTATTAATTTGAGAGAGAGAGTGCATGCACACACAAGCAGGAGGGGCAGGGGACAGGAAGAGAGAATCTGAGGCAGACTCTGTGCTGAGCACGGAGCACGATGTGGGACTCGATCTCATGACCCTGAGATCACAACTTGAGTAGAAACCAAGAGTTGGACACTTAACCGACTCTACCCCTCTAGGTGCCCCAAACTGCGCTGGGCTTTTATGAGGATTAAACGAACCGAGGGACACATGGCTGGCTCAGTCAGTGGAGCATGTGACTCTTGATCTTGGGGTCATGAGTTCAAGCCCCACATTAGGCATAGAACTTTCTTAATTAAAAAAAAAAAAAAAAAAAGTGAAATGAACTGGGTGCCCAGTGTGGTGGCTAGGGGCCAGTACAGGATGTTCCTCCCCCACCCCGCCCGAGACATAGGAGCACATCCACATTTTAACCCCCAGGAAGTAAATGGAGACATCCAAGCAGGGAGACATGTCTTTGATCCTCCGTGGGACATTTCTGTGGGGCCCACTGGGCCCTGCTGCCCATGGGCAGAGTCCATCTGTGGGCGTGCTCTGCCCAGCCTGGCCCTTGGCCTTGGCACTCTGTTCCGCGCTGGTCGCTCGGTCCCCTGGTTGCCATCCTCTCCGTGCTCACCGCATTTTGTTTTGTCCACCTCCCGCCCCCAGGAGGCATCCCCGACAGCCCGGCCAAGCTCTTCGAAGTCCCCGACACGTGGTAACCGAGGCCGGAGGGAAACACACCGCTGGGGCTGTGGCTGAGGCGAAACCAGCCAGCACATTCGGAAGCCATACTGTATTTAATTTAATAAAACGTGGTATGGGAGGGCTTGGAAACCAAGTATGCGTCCTGGAAAAAAACAAACAAACAAACCCAGTTTTTATTTTTGTGGCCATGTCTCTTCTCTTCCCTTTTAATGTAAAGTGTCTGCTGCCACTCAGCGCGGTGGTAGGCTTTCAGGAATGTGCACATTCACCCGTCGATCCTTTGTCGCTTGCGTGAAGCCCTTCCCCACCGTGAACATTCGCGTGTTTCAGAATCCACCGGGCAGGAAACGCCGGCTGTGAACCAGGCAAAACGCCGACATTCTCGGGCGCTGTGGTCATGAGCATGAGTTTGGGGTTGAAGTCCTCCCCGCTCCGCGGTGCTCTCTTTGGATGCAGGGGCCTCCCTGGCCGGCAGCTCGTCTCGTCTCCCGATGGATGGAGAGCCCACTCGCGTCTGCCTGCTTCCCCCTGCATCTGCCAGAAAATACGGAGCGCCCAAGCCACTGTTTCCAGAAGGAAACAGTCTCCCGCTGTCCACCTGTAGGGGAGCGTCACCTCTGCCTTGGCCTTCGGGCCATATTTATTTAGAGTCCTTTGCCCTAAGATGTGAGTTTCTCGTGGCAGACTGTATGAATTACGAAAAGTTATCTTCTGTTTTTACGTGTAGTGTGGCGCTCCCTCCCCCGCATCTCAACCTGCTCGTCCTCTGTGTGTGTCTGTGTGTGTGTGTCTGTGTGTGTGTGTGTCTGGGGATGAAGTGGCACATATGCGTGTGTGTGCGTGTGCTTGAAACCACAGAAGATGCATACCAGCCCTTCCTCTATTGACATCGATCCCAACAGCGACAGAATTTCACGGATCTGTTGTCAGTAGGTCTGCTTTATAGAGATCATTGTTAGATACTGAACATTTTTTGTATCATGGAAATAAAAAATGAAACATGTATTTCCGAAAGATGAAAATTAAAGGAATTTTCATAGGATTCTGGTTTTTTTTTTTCCTTTTTCTTGTTTTTGTAAGTGAATGATGAATTTGATCTTTACATGGATATGTTTCTCTCGAAAGATCACCCCTAAAAAGCACTGGTAAGTCACGAAGCCTGATGTTCATGAATTTTTGTTTCTTCTTTTTTTTTAACCTCTGACCCTATACCTTCAGCTGCCGGGGGCTGGGGTTGAGCCCCGTGGAAAATGACCGCGTAGGAGGGTCCGTATCCAGTCATGGTGGATGGAATGGAGCCCTTTGGGATCTGTGGCGGCTTGCATATTCAGATGAGTGAGACACTCACTTTTCCCAGCTTCGAGCCTCTGAACAATTCCACTCCTCCCCCTGACCTAGCAGTCTGTGGCAGAGTTGCAAAGCCAAACCCTTCGGGAACGAGCTCCCACCCCTTCCTGAGCTGTCCCTGCTCCGAGACTCTGTGGGGTGGTGCTCAGGGAGGTGGAGACAGACGGAGGCCAAGGGTTGCAGGGGCGCTGCTGGTCTGGTGCTGAGTCACTGAAACCTACGGGTAGAAACAGCTGGTGTCCAACACCCTAACACCTCGAGCAAGAGGGAAAGCACACTGCGGGCTGTAATGGGCGTGGAAACGCAGAGTCTCTGGTGGTTCACCACCTTCTGCACGGTGCGGGGTCGCCGTGGGAGAGCCTCTTGCCCTCAGGGAATGAAATGCCACCTTGTCCCCCAAAGCCCAATTCTCCCTGGTCAGAAAGCATCTTAGGGGCGCCCGGGTGGCTCAGTGGGTTAAAGCTTCTGCTTTCGGCTCAGGTCTGGATCTCGGGGTCCTGGGATCAAGCCCCACATCGGGCTCTCTGCTCAGCAGGAAGCCTGCTTCCTCCTCTCTCTCTGCCTGCCTCTCTGCCTACTTGTGATCTCTGTCTGTCAGATAAATAAATCTTAAAAAAAAAAAAAAAAAAGCGTCTTAGACACATACAGGTTGTACCTGTGTCTCCGGGTCCAGGGAGGGGAGAGGGAGGGGGAAGAGGGCTTTCTGGAAAAGAGGCTTCTTGGCATCCCAGCTCCAGCTGGGGCTTCTCAGACACATTACGCATTACGCATGCTCTCCGAGCCTCCATGACCTGGGTCATGAAACCAGGATGGTAAACCTGCCCCACAGGAGGGTGCAAGGACCGAATGAGATCACGTGAAATGCCCAGCATACACACGTGCCCAGTAAATCACAGTTACGGCGGAAGATCACGCTCTTGATCTGAAACCCCATTTGTATCCTCCGTCACCTGGAGCTGAATGCAGGCATAGTCACATGGGATTGGGCTTAGAATTGATTACCTGGGGGACCCCTCATCCACGTTCACACCCCTATTTTCTTCCCAGCTGGATGAAATGACTCAAAACGGTTGAAGTGGGTTGGCCGTCAATCCGCTATACACACACACACACACACACGCACGCACGCACGCTCTCTGAATGCCTCTTTGGGCATAAAACCCCAGGATGGGCTTCGGCTTTTTGCTACGGAGGCCCAGGGGCTTATGTTGAGGATGGGGCTGTGACTGCAGGTTCCTTACACACTGAGCCAAACCCAGAGGTGGGCTGAGAAGTGGGGACCTCCGTGTTTCCCTGCAAATCATACTGTGGTCCTCTGATTCAGAGCCGGTGTGGAGACTGGGGGCTATGCTCTGTCCTTTCTTACCACTTCATATTCCCTCCCCCCCCAATATTTTATTGTGAAAAGTTTCAAACATGCAGAGAAGTTGTAAGGATTGTTCAGCGAACAGTGAGCACCCATTTACCAGCCCACCCCCAACTGCATAGCCCCCATTTTGCGTATTTGTACCATTACTTAATCAGCCATCTCTCCATTCGTCACTTCAGCCTAGCTTGTGATGTATTTCTTTTTCTTTTTTTTTTTTTAAGATTTTATTTATGTATTTGACAGACAAAGATCTGAAGTAGGCAGAGAGAGAGGAAGTGAAGCAGGCTCCCTGCTGAGCAAAGAGCCCCATGCGGGACTCCATCCCAGGACCCTGGGATCATGACCTGAGCCGAAGGCAGAGGCTTTAACCCACTGAACCACCCAGGCGCCCCTTGTGATGTATTTCTAAGGGAGTCGTAAACATGGGCACCCTCCCTTACCACCTATTTAAGCATGCATGCTGTTAGCCGGAGTTTAATATGTATTTGTCGATGGCGCTCCACGGCGATAAAATATATAGTGAAATGCTTAAATCTTAAGTGCACCAATTAAGAAGTTCTGACAAATGCAACTGAACTATCAAGATACAGAACAAAACCATCACCCCCCAGAATATTTCTTTTCTGCGTCTTTGCAGTCAACCCCAACACCACTGCCACCCTCCAGGGGCAGCCATCATGGATGTTTTTCACTTCATGAGTCTGACCTGTTCTAGAACTTCATGGAAATAGAATCATGAAGTGCATGCTCTCTGGTGAGGCCTCTTTCTCTCAGGACGATGTTTTTGAGACTCACTCATGCTTGTGTGTGTCAGAAGTTCTCTCTCTCTCTTTTTTTTTTTTTTTTTTTTGGTGTCCCCGTGTGCATAAACCACAGTCTGTTTATCCATTCTCCCAGCTGGTGGACACTTGGGCTGTTCCCAGTATGGGGCTACTATAAATATACCTGCTGGGGACATGCTAGAAACTCCCAGGTCTCTTTCTAAAGTGGTCCTATGGTTTCCACTCTCGCCAGCAACACAGGAGAGTTCCAGTACTGGTGCCGTAGGTCTGTAGCCCTCCTGGTGGGTGTACACTGTATCGCACTGCAGTTTCCCTTTGCATTTCTGTGATGATGGATGATGATGTGCTCATTGGCCATTTGTACATACGCATCTGAAAATTACCTGTTCATTTCTCCTGCCTGCATTTTATTGGGTTATGTCTCTGTTATTAAGTTGTGGATGTTCATTATATTTTCAGACGCCTTTGTCTGACAATGACTTTGCAAATGTTTAGTCCCACTGTGACCTGCCTTTTTTTCTTTTCCTTCTAGGCTTCATTGAGCTACAGTTGCCATTTAGCATGATGGAAGTTTAACACGTACAGTGTGTTAACCTGATAAACTCATACACTGTAACAAAATAACCACCAGAGTGATAGCCAATAGGATCATCACATCACAGGATCACTTTTTTTTTTTTTTTTTGGTGTTGAGAAAACATTCAGGATCCAACCTCCTGGAAACTTATTTTCTTAACAGTATTTTTCACAGAGCAGAATTTAATTTTCTTTCTTTCTTTTTAAGATTGTATTTATTTGTCAGAAAACACGAGCAGAGGGAACAGCCGGCAGAGGGATAAGCAGACTCCCCACTGAGCAGGGACCCCCCCCCCCCCATCAACGGGGGACTTGACCTGAGCCGAAAGCAGACCCTTAACTGACGGAGCCACCCAGGCATCCTGTGAATTTTAGTTTTAATGAAGTCTATTTTGTGCATTTTTTTCCTTGCTTCTTGGGACCTGTCCATAGGGATGCCGTGCCATATCTCTGTCCTTTCTAAGAAACTCCCATGTTATCCCAGAGTATCTTTCGTGTTTCTTGTAGAAGCATTAGAGTTCCGGGGCTCATGAGTCAGTCTGTGATCTACGTTGAGCTAATTTTTGCTTGTAAGGCGTGAGGCAGAAGTCGAAGTCCCTTTAATCCACGTGGATATCCATTACACCAGAACCATTTGTGAAGACCTTTCCAATTGGATTGCTTTGGTGACTTTGGCGCAAAAATCTGTTGACCTAATAGCAAGGGTGGGTCTTAGGGTGTGTGCTTTTATTGTTCTAATTTTATTTTTTATAAGATTTACTTATTTATTTTAGGGAGAGTGGGGGGAAGAGCAGAGGGGAGAGAGAATCCTCAAGCAGCCTCTCCACTGAGCCCAACACGGGGCTCGATCCCGACCCCGAGATCATGACCTGAGCAGATGTCAGACACTTAACTGACTGAGCCACTCAGGCTTCCCAGGGTGTGTATTTTTTTTGTGTGTTTTTGTTTTGTTTTTTAAGATTTTATTTATTTATTTGTCATAGAAAGAGCACAAGCAGGCTGAGTGGCAGGCAGAGACAGAGAGAGAAGCAGGCTCCCTGCTGGAAGAGGAGCCTGGTGTGGGACTCGATCCCAGGACCCTGGGATCATGACCTGAGCTTAAGGCAGGGTCTTAACCAACTGAGCCACCCAGGTGTCCCCGGGTGTGTACTTTTAAAGGGAGCTCTTAACTCTGGCCGAACAGCAGCACAGAGAGGAGCCCATCCTTTCTGCGTGTGCTCTTCCACACGCAGATGCGGAGGGGAACATGCCCTGACCCTTGGTTCCTGCTGAGGCCAGGCCACTCTCTCCTGACCCGGGAAACTAGTGAGTGTTAAAAATAGTGCCATCTTTTCGGATGATTTTTTTTTTTTTAATCTCTCAACTTAAGTTTCATGACTTCAATTGAAATCTTTTTTCCCCCCAATGATTCATGGGGGAAATCGATGCGTCTGATTTTGTCGAGGAGGGGAAATAGGATATGTGGAGGCCAGGCCATGTTTCCCCGGGGCTGTGGGCCACCCTGTCCTCCTGAGTCATCTGGTCCCTGATGGGAGTGGTTCAGTCTGTCTTCTGTTGCTTGACTCTTGGCGCCTTCCCTTTCGGCTGGACAGTGGACCTGGTCGGTGTGGCTGTGCCTGCGGAGAACATTCCAGAAAGCTGAGAGGGGCGTTTAAGATGGAAATGGTTTAGATAAGACATTTCTGTCAAAAAAGAAGGGATGATTTAAAAGAAATAGTACCCCCCATTTGGGGGGGGTGCTTTAAATTGTGTTTCAGAGGACAGAAGATTGAACCTCCTCCCTGCCTGTTTCTTTTAAGTGAGAACGCAGGGAAATACGAGACCAGAAAGCTTGGAGCCAGAGAACCTGGCCGGTGTGTGTGTGTGTGTGACTCATGCACACACAGGAGCCCCTTATTCTCAGCCCGAAGGATCTGGAAACCCAGCACTGTTCCTTTGACTCAGGAAGGGCTGATCGGACCCGGCAGCTGGTCCTCCATTCGTGGAATGGGGCGCCGTGCCTACAAGTCACCTTGACAGATGATTGTGGCCCCAGGAGCTTAGGCTGTGTCGGCGGTCAAAGGCTATGTCTATGGGGGAAATGGAGGTTCCTTGGGAATGTTTTGGTTTTACCAACCCTAGCATTCTGCATGGTCCAGCTGCACCTGCTCTTAGTGGGGAGTGAACTAAGGCACCCCCCCCACCTCATGGAGCCTCAGAGCCTTCGCTGTCCACCCCCACCTTGAACATCCGCTCCCTCCCACTTAGACTTGGAAGCCTTTCCACAGGCAGCCGGGCTTGAGAAACCACACAGGGGAGGCAGCCCACTGTGAGGCTCAGGTCTGCCCCGGGGGGGTCACCCAGACCCAACCTTACCCACCAGGACCAGGATGGCAGCTCAGTTTCAGTCTCCCGTGGGTCAGGCTGGACCCCTGCCAACCCCTCCCAGATAACAGGTCTTTGCCCATCTGGCTGCCATCATTCACTTACACGGGAAGAACCAAGAGTCTCCTCCTTGGAAACACATAAGCCCTGCTCTCCAGAACTTTGCATTTCAAATGAAGTCCGCTCCTCCTCGAGGATTCCGTTTCTGGCTTTTCCAAAGTGAATTTTCTTCCTACCCCAGTCTGGTTTTCTGTGATAGTAATGGGACATGGGTATGAGGAACATCCTTTCTTCTAAGGGCTTCGTGATGTCTGGACATGTAGGTAGGTGCTTTATGTTCCCCCGAAGATAAAACCGAGGGCCAGGCCAGCTGGGTAACTTGCCCTGACATGGCAGAGCTGGAATTTAAACCCCAGGATGTCTGACTTCAGTGCCCATGTGCCTAGCCGAGGCTTGACCCTGGCTTATGTCCTTATGATGGGCATAAGGACACGGGGAAGGAGGATAAAGAAATGATGGCTGTACCTGTGCCAAGGGATGCAGGGTGGCCGTCTCACCATGCATGGCCTGTGTGCACCCAGAGTCAGGGCACTGGGGTGCAACCTGTCCATCCCCAGCTCCAGGAATAGAGACTTCTACACAGACCTGTCACCTCCTCTTCCTCAAAGCCACCGGTGATCCTAAGACTTTGTCCGTATCTTAGACAACGTCTCAGGGGACAGCTTCCTGGAAGGGAGATTACAGCATCCGGGAGCAGAAGCATCATACAGGCTCTGCCTACGTGTGGACAAAGCGATTTCCATTTGGGGATCCTACCAAAGGCATCCACATTGGATGCAGTGGTGTCTAAAACGCCCACCCACCTAGGGTGTCAGCCAAGCATTCCACTTACAAAGCCCTGGGGGGGGCCCAGAGTGGGAAGACATGCCCTGCCCTGGTCCCTGGTCTTTGGAGCTCAGTGTTCCCAGGGGCATCTGCATCACCTGAGAACTTGTTAGAAATGCAAATTCTTGGACCTCACCCCAGGCCTACTGAGTCACAAACTCCAGCTGTCTGGAAACAAGCCCTCTGGCTATTTCTGGTGCCTGCTCAGGTCTGGGAGCCACGGATCTTGGGAAAGCTGTGTCAACTGTGAGGGAAATGCACATACTTTATAAACCAAATCAGTGGGGGCTGGGAGCTTATCCAAGGGCAAGGTCACTTCCATCTCTTGTTTACGTTAGAAGTCATCATCTTTTAGCTGGTTTGCATCTTTAGGTGCATAATTGAACCATGTGGAAAATGTTACTCTCACGTTAAGGGTCTGGCTCTTGTAGGCACTTGTTATTAGTACTTAGAGGTTTATTATGTACCAGGTGCAGTATTAGTATTATTATTATTATTATTCCTTTTGTTCCCCTGGGAGGGAAAAAGGAAGGCTTCGTGCACTTAAACTGCCTACGGTCACACAGCTTGTAAGTGGTAGAACTAAAATTTGAACCCAGTCTATGAGCCAGAGACTGAGCTCTCCAGGGCCCCAGGGCTTGAGAGAAGGAACCTTTCAGATGATTGGGTTTGCATTTGTTCTGGAATCTTCTGAGGCTCTGTAGTGAGTGTCTCAAGAAGTGGCTTTCCCCTGCTTCTGGTTAGCATTGTGCTTCGACACAGCAAAGCCGGTCTGGGGCACATGTCGCTCTGGCCTGGTTGATGGTCCCTAGCAGGTTAGTGGGGTGATGGTTTATGTCCCACTACCTCTTGCGAGATGGCTTCTAGAGTGTCTCAATGGCAGACAGCCCCTGGCGGGTGTCTCGGTGGTAGATCACTTGAGTTCTACAATACTTCACGCAAGGAGCTCTCCAATCCTATCTCCAAGGACTGGTGGGAGCTGGAGGCGCTTGGGAGGGCGGGGGTCCGAGGGGACAGGGACACCGAGTGGAGACACCCGTGCTTCGTCCTTCACCATCTGACTGAGCGCTTAGCCTACAGCTTGGGACCCACGCTGGCGCTCTGGCTGCTTCCTGCCAGCTTCCAGGGAGCAGCAGTGGGCTGTGCCCGAGGCCAGAGCGGAGAAGCCAGGCTGCCCTGGAGGCATCCCCACGGAGAGCCTCGAGAGGTGCCTGCAGTCACAGCAAAACAGAAGAGACGCCAGATAGTCCCTGTTGGGGCCATGGAAGCCGGCTGAAATGTGAGAGGAAACCAGCGAGCCCTTTCCGAGGTTCTATTTGTGGTAAGAAGCCTTGGCACGGGGCAGCCAGCCCTGCTGCAGAAAATAGACCGATGGGCTGAGAAATGGCTCAATTCTGGAAGCCCCTCCACAGAGGAAGGGGGCCGTAGTGGGGACCTGGGAAGGCTCGGCCCCTCTCCCTCCGCTTCCCTCCGGCCCCCCGGCACCAAGGACAGAAAGCGAGAAAAGCTCCCCATTGAAAAGTGAAGTCTTGGGCAGAGCTGCGGTTTCACTGTCCCCCGTGGTTCCCGGAGGGGGCAACGCGGGGCCCATCCACGGAAGGTTTCAAGTCAGTGCCTGGATGCCCAATGGGGCTGTCGTCTGCCCCGGGGTCTGCAGGACCAGCACCTCTTCGCTGTGTTCATTCTCCGCTTTGCCTGGGGGTGGGGGGGTGCGGTGGTGGTGACAAGGCTAAGAAGATAGGGTAGAGCGTGCAGGGATCAAAGGCAGGACCGCTCAGGGAGGCGGTCTGCAGACCCTCCTTTAAAACACCAGCCTACAGCCTCTCGGGATTAGGATCTGATCATGAAAGAAGGAAATGAGGTAGGATGGATTCCTGAGGTCCATCCTGACCCTGGAAGCCCGCTGCCGCCGCCCCCGTGCTCCATGCTCATCAGCTCCTCTCTTAGGCACAGAGGCCACTGTCTTAGGAGAGTGAGGGAGCGGCAGTGACCACGGTCAGGGTCAATCAGCTGCCCATTACCTTGGGGAAGCCACGCCCGAGCGCCGTCTGGGTGGTCCTCAACATCCTCCTGCCCCCCCCCCCGGCCCCTGGCCAGCTGAGGTGGCTGGGAGCAGCCGACTCGTGTGGGGTCACGATAGAGTAGGGCTCCCCAGAAAGGGGCACTTTACCTTTTGGCCCAAGCAGTTTGGGGGGAAAAACCATAAATGAGTGTAGACCCCATGTCTCTTCAGCCGGATCCATCAGGCAAATCAGACCTGCTTGCCCCTTCTGCCCACAGGCGATGGATGGGGTCTCCACGTTCCTCCCTTTTCTCCTCGTGCCCAGGAGCCATGGATATGCCTCTGGGGCTTGGTGTTAGAGTTACTGGAGGGAGAGGAAAGGTTGCATGTCATCTGGACTTAGCAGCTTACAAGCAGCTCCTCTGTCTTCAGAGGGCACAGGACAGCTGTTGGAAGGCTTAGGTGGGGACTGGATGGAAGGTGGTGGGGGGTCCCTCTCTGCCAACAGACAAAGCCCAGCCGTAGTTGGGGCAGCCTGCAGGCAGAATGGCAGGATCTGTCCCAGGGAACCGCAGAGCTGATGGTTAAGATCCCCGCACAGACAGCGGCGCCTGGGCGGCTCCATCATTAAGTGTCTGCCTTTGGCTCAGGTCATGATCCTGGGGTCCTGGAATTGAGCCCTGCATCACATAGGGGGCTCCCTGCTCAGCAGGGAGTCTGCTTCTCACTCTCCCTCTGCCCTTCCCCCTGCTTGTGCTCTCCCTCTCTCAAATGAATACATAAAATCTTTTAAAAGTGGGGGGGTACCTGGGGTGGGGGAATCAGTGGGTTTTAAAGCCTCTGCCTTCCGCTCAGGTCATGATCCCAGCGTCCTGGGATGGAGCCCTGCATTGGGCTCTCTGCTCCCCAGGGAGCCTGCTTCCTCCTCTCTCTCTGCCTGCCTCTCTGCCTCCTTATGATCTCTGTCAAATAAATAAATAAAATATTAAAAAAAAAAATCCCCCATGCAAACAAAGGCGGATAGGAGGGGTGAGCCCCCCGCCTGGTTCAGGAGTGGCGGCATGTTGAGAGGTCCTTCTGCAGCCAATCGGGGTGGGAAGGGCACTTGCAAGCGTGCCAAACCTTCCTCCCCAGATTGGCAGTGTTAGACTGACCCAGAAACAGGTTGCTTTATTTTTTTTTCCTGGAAGCACCCCATTTCTTTGAGCTGTCCTGTACTTCTGGTAGGACCCACCTTTCACAGCTCCCCTCCCTCCTAGCTGGGCACAGGAGGTGGGCACACAACCCTGGCCCTGCCAGCCTGCCAGGTAGAGTGCCCCGCCCCCCCGCCGCCGAGATGGGTCAGTCGCTCCCTGTGAAGTGGCGTCCCTGGGAAGAGTCCCCTGCCTGTCTGGGGCCCTGCGCGGGAAGAACGTGATTGGAGTTGGCTGCAACTGTTTTCCTGTGTCCAGGGAAATCCCATTTGCAATAGTGGAGAAGGACAGCCCAGTCTGAGAGTGACTATAGACGGCGTCATGGGGATCCTAGATCCATTTGCTCCTGATGCGGGGATCCACCCTCTCCCTTCCAGTGAGGTCCATCACTGAGTCACCTTCCCTCCCCCTTCAGACACAGAGCTATGTGTCTGTCCTTTGCTGTCTTGAGAGCCCTGACCGCTACGGGGAATATTTCGGTACAGGAAAGACCCCACAGTCCGTGAAAATAGCCTGCCGGTGTGCAGACTCACAGAGGACCGATGCAAAGAGTAAAAACAGACAGGTGCAGCTTCGCTTGAGCAAGTCAAGGCTTTTCAGCCCCTGGGGCAGCTCCCATCGACCTAGAGCTCATTGAGAGGCTGATGGCAAGTCCACCTTCCCCATCCATCCAGGAAGGTTCATTAACAGCGCGAGTGTTCTGGAGGAGCGAAAGAAAGGAGGAGAAAGTTCTTACCCAAGAAAAGGCCGTGGGGATGCTGAGGTGACGGAAGTCTGCTTTGTCTGGCAGGTCTTGGGGTTGGTTTGAAATGGAGTTCCCTGCTTCGGGCGTGCCCCCGGTCAGCCAGAGCCTTCCCTCAGATTCTTGTGGGGGTCTGATGAGAATTTTCTCCAGAAGACGTGGCCTTGTGCCTCTGAGCCTTTGAGTCTGTCTTTCCCTGAGCCAAGAGGGCGTTATTGCACAGGGCCCGCAGCCTGGGGCGCGGGCTTCAAACACGGACCGTCTGTTGGTCAGACTTCTTGCTCTTTCCAGCCTTCTCTATCGCTTTTTCTGAAATTGGGAACATCTCCCAAAACACCAACCAAACCCGGCCCATGGTGTTCCTTGCTGAGTGTCCCCGCAGGAGAGACGGGGGACACGACGCATAAAACCAGCCACCCCCGCTTGCCACCTAGCAAAGGGACTGTGATCACACACCACTCCTGTCTTCTGTTTGACTTCACAGGGTGCAAACTGTCTAGAAGATGGGGCAAGAACTTCCGATGATTTCCCTCTGCCAATGCCTCTCTAGAAGCATTGGGAAAGTGACATGTTTTGGCATGAAACAAAATAGAAGTCAAGCCCAGGCTCCACTAGTTACTTGCGTTGGGCCTTGTAAGTTCTAGGTGCCTATGAACCTCAGTTTTCTGCTCTGTACAAAGGGGGTAATAATACTTCAGTGTTGGGAACCAGTTCGGTTGTGCGCAACGGAGGTCTGAATGCTGTGGTTTGGGACACTCATGTAAAAGACATGTGAGGGGCTAGGGAGAGGGTAAATGGGAAGTTAGTATGCAGTGGGTACAGAGGTTCAGATTTGTAAGATGAGAAGGGTCCTGGGGATGGGTGGTGGTGATAGCTGCTTAACGGTGTGAATGTATTTGATACCCCTGCACCAGACACTGAAAAACAGCTAAGATGGGAAATTTTATGTTATTCATATTTTAACTCAAATCAGATTTTTAAAAATTTAATTAAGAATGAGGATATAGGGGCACCTGACTGGCTTAGTTTGTAGAGCCATTGACTCTTGATTGTGGGGTCGTGGGTTCAAGCCCCACACTGGGCATGGAGCCTATTTAAAAAAGAGGAAAGGGATATATACAAAAAAACAAAACAAACAAACCGACAAAAAGGACATCCAAGTCAGGCAGGCAAAGCTTGTAGAATGGGTCTGTGAAGTCATGGACCTGGACGCCTTCAGTCTCTCTGTGCTAGCTTCCATTGCAAAGGTCAACTCATGGTCTAAGGTGGCTGCCAGAGCTCCAGCCTGCAAGAAAGAGGAAATACATCCTGACTCACCTTTTTAGAAGCCACCCCAGAAGTCCACCATAAAACTTCCACTTTCTGGTCTCCTGGGGGGCTCAGCTGGTTAAATGTCAGACTCCTGATCTCAGCTCAGGTCTTGATCTCAGGGTGGTGGGCTCAAGCCCTGTGTTGGGCTCCACAGTAGGTGTGGAGCCTCCTAATTAACTAAATAAATTAAAATATAAATGGCCCCAATCATCCCTGCCTCCTGGTGTTCATTTCCTTGTATGATCCTCTTCCTTTGGGTGTGAGCTAGACCTTGTAACTTCCTTCTCATTAGTAGACTCTGGCCAAAGTGATGGGAGGTCACTTCTGAGATTAGGTTATAAAAAGATGGTGGCTTCTGCCTTGGATGCCCTCTCTTTCTCTGAGGAAATCCAGCTGCCATGTGAGCTGTCCTATGGAGAGGCCCATGTGGCAAGGAACCAATGCTTCTGGCCAACAGGTTGCGGGGTCCAGAGGCCTTCAATCCACCAGTCTCATGAGTGAGCTTGGAAGAACATCCTCCTGGATGGACCTTTACATGACTACAGCCCTGGTGGACACCTTGACAGCAACTTCTTGAGCTACCTGATCTAGAGAGCCCACAGAACTGACCAACAAACACAAAATGTAGTTTTCAGTGCTAAGTTTTGGACTTACTTGTTATGCGGCAATAGCCAACTCATACAGTTCCCCAAGTAGACACGTTCCCGGGGTTCCAGGAGTCCAAAGGAAGGGGAGATGGAGTTGGAAGAATCAGTAGTCACTGCCACCTGTGCCTACCTCACAGGACTGTAGTGAGGATGAAATGAGGTATAAGTCTACAATCACCCAGCACCGAGGAAGTACCGAAGGAGACATGATCAGTGAGGAGCTGCCATCTAGAATCTAGAGCTGTGCTGTGTCTGTTATGTGACTTTCCCTGGCTCGCTCTCCCCGTCACAGTTCAGCCCCCCACCAGTTCCACCACATCCAGCCAGTAGCATGATGATGCCTGCAAAACCAAAGGTCCCCAAGCCAGCTGGTGGGCTCACAGAGTGCTAAGATTTCGGAGGGAAAGGGGCGTAATCCAGTTCCCCTCTTTTACAGTGTGAACCCCCCTAGAGTGATATTACAGCTTTCTGCTCTCCCATTTTTCTGCACTGCTACAGCTGGGGCAGAGCCCAGGATATGGAGCGTTTAGAGAGTTTCCGATTTAGAAAAAAAAAAAAAAAATGCACTAGGTCAACCCAATTTTCTCTCTCCAAGAGGACAGAGGTCAGGTTTATGGAATGTGAGGTGGTTTTTGAGTGAATGAGCGTCGACCTATTTCTTACTGGTTTTCCTTTGGGCTCTGGAGGACCTTTCCTCTTGTCTGTCTAGACAGACCTAAAGTCCTTACAGCGCCTGGGGATATAACTGGGAGAAAAATCTAGAGAGTTCCCCTCCCCCGGATCCCACGGTAATGTGTGCACCTACCTAGGGCAAAAATTGAGTACCCCCTCTTAAATTATAAGCCCCAGGATGTAAGGATTTTTTTTTTTCCCCACTGTGGAAGAAGGGGCACTCCCAAATGATTTCACATAAGATGAAATCTCCGTTTTTCACAATGGGTTCACAATGACCAAGGCCTTTCGAGAGAGAGAGAGGGGGGGGGGGGGGGAAAAGGGACAAATCCCGAGACTTTTTAAAAAATATTTTATTTATTTATTTGATAGAGATCACAAGTAGGCAGAGAGGCAGGCCAAGAGAGGCGGGGAAACAAGCTCCCCACTATGCAGAGAGCATGATGAGGGGCTCGATCTCAGGACCCTGAGATCATGACCTGAGCTGAAAGCAGAGGCTTTAACCCACAGAGCCACCCAGGCACCCCCCGCCCCAAGACTTTTTTCCTTAATCTCCTTCCATAATAATGGAAGATAAAATATGCCAATATTCTCGCTCGTTATTTTTACTAGTGAACCAGGGTGTACAAGAACTTAATAAAAGATGCACAGAAGGCTCAGCTGTATTATTAAAAATCTTCTTTACCAGTCCTTTGAATTTCATAAAAGCACTGATCTCTTTCCAATCACTAGGAGGGGGGCAGATGGGTGCATATGTGGGGCACCATTCATAGTTAATGCCGTGTTCACATTTTCTTAAATTTCTTAAGTTTAAATTTCTTAAATGTTCTTAAATTTAAGAAATTGACTGAAATACGTTTTGAGCGTGAGGTTGCAAAAGCTTACCAGGTTCTTGCCTATCAAACGCAGAGGGACTCCACCGACGTGAGCGCTGTATGGGCAGAGACTTGCCGCTGCAGTCTCCGCGTGCACCTAATTCAAGAAGTCCGGAGTGCACCGAGGAGATTAAGCATGCGGAGACCAAGCACTCTCGAGTTTAGGAAGTTGTCACCAAAAAATGATGCATGGGGTGTTTTAACACCCTCTCTTCTTGGAAGACAGAGCGGACTGAGCAGAAAGCACTGTGTGTGAATGAGTGCAGGGCGGGGTGGGGGGTGCACACGCGTGTGCATGGGGGGCTTTGGGTGGGAGAGGAGTGTTCAGGAGGAAATTAACGCGTTCGCTCCGATAAAGAGCAGGAGCATTGATTAAGCAGTCGCGAGCTGGAGATGTGTCTCGCTTGAGTCTTCCCGATGAGTAACTAATTGTTCTTCAGCTTAGTGACAGAGTTGCACACTGGTACTTGGGGGTTGTTTTCCCTTCACACTGCGCTCCGCCACTGTATTCTCTATTAGGAACTGGATATACTCAAAAGACATAGTGAGTTGGCTGCTGGCTAACGATGGGGATCTTGTGTCGTCCATCGGCAACATCTCCTTGCGTTCCTGTGACGCTGACATCCGCACTTAGCTGGTGACAACTTCCTAGCCCTCCCCTTTTCAGACCTCAGCAGGTGGCCTTCAACCCCCAGAGCTAACTTAGCTGCACATATGAAAGTCATTGGTCGAAGTGTGCCCCTTTCGGGGCGACCCCACGCTTACCAGGATTCACTGGGGACAGTTTCCTTCTCTCAGCCAGGTTTCCCTCAGCCCACGCTCTGCACCTGCCCATCTCTCCGTGTCGTGGGTGGTCATGTGTTTGCAGTGAAGCTGGAATATTCTTCTCTCTTCGGTTTCATCCTGGGAGTCCGCCTTAACTACAAGGTAGTAGGGATCTGGGCGGATGGCTGTCTTGGGGCTGTTCCGGGGAATCTGGTGGGGAGAGAAAGTGATGACTCACCTTGTTCATGCGGTGGGTCCCAGCGTGGGTCCCAGCATGAGCCACGTGAAGCAAAAGGGCCCGAAGCGGTTTCTAAGGGAAGCACCAGCTTGCGGACTGCAGGAGGAAGTGGGTAGCCACCGAATGTGGTTTCTAAAAGCAGCGGCACACAGCAAGGGAGTGTGGGGCAGGGGGAGGCCGTGCGTCCATTCAGTCCGTGGCCCAAGGAGGGAGGTTAGTGGGGGAACATTTCAGGGACTTACCAAGGCATCTTTACATTCTCCTCCTTAAACATCTAGAAGAAGACTTGGGTTTCTTATTCTGTCTAATGTTCAGCACTCTAAGAGATGTTTGTCCCAGGAGGAAGCGCTGATGTTTTACCAAAACTAGGACTTCTCACCTGAGGCTTGCAAAGTGCTAGACAGAACCATAACAGTGACGATAAAGACAGACATTTATGTGGCTGTGCTGTGAGGCAGGGATTGTTCTAAGTGTTTTGTGCGTGTGTTTAAAGCTGACTCCTCGCTCAGAACAGGCAGATGGAAGGGTCCAGAGGCCGGGCACGGAGTAGCCAGCAGCCTCCTCGCTGGGATCCGCCAACATTACTTAGATGAAGGCATTTCACTCCACCAACGTGCTCTTCTTAAATGTCACAGTCCTTTAAAAAAAAAAAAAAACTTTTTTATTTCAGAAATGCTCCAACTTTGTTGAAATGGAATTGACACAGAACAATGGTAGAAGCTTGAGGTGTACCGTGTGTTGATTTGATACCCATACAGGTTGCAAAATGATGACCCTCATGGCTTCTCGACCACCTGCAGGGCGCCCCATGGCGTCACACGTCACCTTTTGTTTTTTATACTGAGAGCATTTAAGATCTACTCTCTTAGCAACTTTAAGTATGTAATACAGTGTTACTGATTATAATCGCCATGTGGTACATTGCATCTCCAGAACATGTTCCTCTTATAATCGGAAGTGTAACCTTTGACATCTCCCCCGTTCCCCTACCCCCAGCCCCTACTCCGCACCATTCGACTCTGTTTCTGTGAGTTCGTTGTCTTCAGAGGCTCCCTGACCGACTTACTTCAGTTAGCATCCTGCCCTCAGGGTTCATCTATGTTGTTGCAAAGAGCAGGATTGCCTTTTCTCATGGCTGAATAATATTCTGTCCTGTGGACATAGACCACGTCTTCTGTAGCTGTTCACCTGTTGACAGACACTTTGTGTCCCTGTCTGGGCTCCTGTGCAGAGAGCTGCAGAGAGCACAGGAGTGCAAACATGTCTTCAATACCCCCTTTCACTTCCCATGAGTAAATATCCAGAGATGAAATTGCTGGATCCTATGGTAACTTTATTTTTAATTTTTTGAGGAACCTGCACGGTTTTTCCCATGCTGCCCCTCCCCCCTCCTGACGCACATTCCCACCCACAGCGTGCAGGAGTTTCCTTTTCTCTATGTCCTTGGCCACCGCTTGTTATCTCTGGTCTTCTGTGACGGGAGACATTCTGACAGGTGCAAGGTGATATCTCATTGTGGTTTTGATCTGCATTTCCATGACGATCAGTGATGTCGAGCAGCCTTTTTTTTTTTTTTTTAAAGATTTTATTTATTTATTTGACAGACAGAGATCATGAGTAGGCAGAGAGAGAGAGAGGGAGGAAGCAGGCTCCCCGCCGAGCAGGGAGCCTGATGGGGGGCTCGATCCCAGGACCCTGAGATCATGACCTGAGCCGAAGGCAGAGGCTTTAACCCACTGAGCCACCCAGGTGCCCCAGTGATGTCGAGCATCTTTTCATGGACCATTTTTCATGGCCATTTGTAGGTCTTCTGTGGAAAAATGTTTATTCAGTTCCTCTGCTCATCTTTATCTTTTAATATTTATTTATTTGAGAGAGAGAGAGAGAGGACACAAGGTGGGAGAATGAGCAGAGGGAGGGAGACAAGCAGACTTCCCACGGAGCAGGGAGCCCAACGCGGAGCTCCATCCCAGGACCCCGGGATCATGACCCGAGCCAAAGGCAGATGCTGAACTGACTGAGCCTCCCAGGTGCCCCTCTGCCCATTTTTAACCTCAGATTGTGTTTTAGTGACTCATGGGAGCTCTTTATATATTTTGGATAATGACCACTCCTCAGATGTGTCATTTGCAAATATCTTCTCCCATCCATAGGTTGCCTTTTCATTTTGTTTGGTGCTTCCTCTACTGTGCAGGCTTTTAGTCCGATGTAGTCCCACTCCGTAATTTTTGCTTTTCTTCCTTGTGCCTTTGGGGTCATGTCTTTTTTTTTTTTTTTTTAAGATTTTATTTATTTATTTGATAGAGATTCCAACTAGTCAGAGAGGTAGACTGGGAGAGAGAGGAGGAAGCAGACTCCCCGCTGAGCAGAGAGCCCGACGTGGGGCTCGATCCCAGGACCCTGAGATCATGACCTGAACAGAAGGCAGAGGCTTTAACCCACTGGGGTCATGTCTTAAAAATCATTGCCAAGACCAGTGTCAAGGAGTGTTTTCCCTGTGTTTTCTTCTATGGAGCTTTGTGGTTTCTGTTCTTATGGTTAAACCTTTAATCCATTTTGAGTTCATTTTTGTGAGTGGTGTGATAGGCTCTGTTTCATTCTCTTGGATGTGGATGTCTGGTTTTCTCAACACTGTTTATGGAAGAGACTTTCCTTTTCCCATTGAGTATTCCTGTCCAGTAGTCATTGATTTTATATGGGAGGATTTACTTCTGGGCCCTTGAGTGTGTCCCATTAATCTACATGTCTCTTTTTTTTGCCAGCATTATATTTTTTGATTACATATTTTGATTCCTATGACTTTGCAGTATAGTTTGAAATCAGGAAGGGTGATGCTTCCCACTTTGTTCTTTCTCAGGATTCCTTGGCTCTTAGAAGTCTGTTGTGGTTCCAAACAATTTTTATGATTATTTTTTTCCATTTCTGTAAAAGATGCCATTAGGATTGTGATAGAACCCATTGATGGCTTTGGGTAGCATGGACGGAATGTCAGTCCTTTATTCCTCTCAATCAAGTGGAATGTGTTTCAGTCCACCATCGGTTTAGTACTGGGGCTCCTGCCCTCACTCCTTATAACTGGGAGGAAGTCTCAGGACTTCCTGATCATGCATGGAAGGGCCTTCTCGTCTTGAACACACACTGAGACCGTTCTGTGCTCCGACTCTAAGTACCAGGAGCCCTCCATGGCTCCTGAAACAACTGTGGGGACCAGAGCGTACCTAGTACCACGGGCCCTCACTCTACCCCACCCCTGTTCTCTCAGGGGCCTCTGCCAACCCAGCCCCCTCCCCAGTCTTGGTGGGGGGCTGTTCCTCTCTTCAGCCTGTCCTTTCTATCACCGCCCCCCCCCCCCGCTCTATCCCTGGTGTCCCTCTGCTGTCCAGGAGCAGCCTTGAGTCCCCCTTCTCGAGTCCTTTCTTCCTGGGTATGCCTGGGGACTAAAATGCTCCAAGTGGCCTTGTTCCTTGACACTGTCTTTGTTCCTTGTCTTGTTCCCATTAAGCAGGGACCCAACTTTGTCTAGACCAGTGCCTGCTACAGAGTGAGAACAGTAACCTTGGGAAACTTGCCCAAGCACACCAGACCTTCGTTTCTACGTCAATACTGAGGTTCAAGGTGCTTTCACACCGTGCTTCTGTTCTCTTCCCCGGTGCAGGCTTAGATGTGGCTTCAGGAATCGCTGGATCCAAGGACTCGACGGGGCCATCGGGAGTCCTATCTGCTGGGGTTCCCGGCTGGCTCAGTCAGTAGAGCTTGCAGCCCTTGATGTCAGGGTTGTGAGTTCAAGTCCCATGTCGGGCATGGAGCCTACTTAAAAGAAAGAGAGAGGGAAAGAAAGAAAGAAAAGAGAAGGAAGGGGGTGAGGGAGGAATACAGCCCATCTGTTGGCTCTACGTTTCTCTGAGGTGGTTTCACATAAATGCAGCTTCCATCCTCATAGTGCCAAGAGGGCTGCCACCTTCTCAGCTGCCCAAGGGTTAAGTTTCAACAGAAGCCCTGTTTGAGTCTCCTTGGTGCTGATTGGGCTCTATCCTTTGTCCAATGGGAGCCAACTCCTTTGTCCAATGGGATGTACTGCTTTGATTGGCCCAGCTACCCTGTGCTAGGAGTTGTGTTCTCTCTGGAGAGTTCATGAGCCCCGAGTAGGGACAGGGCAAATCCTCCAGTTGCCACAAAGAGGAGAAAAGGAGGCCAGCGGCTGTAACACTAACCGCCATTGTGCTGTCCCTCACCGTCAGCTCCCGCCCTGGCCACTGGCAGGCCTTGATCAACTGCTCCTCCTGCCTCGGTTCACCCACCACAGCAGAGGCCAAGGCAGGGACCGGGGCCCAGCGTCTGACCCACCATCCAGGCATGGTGCAGGTGTATCCCTTTCTGGGGCCGGGGGGATTCTACTAGGTTGAAGAGTGTGCCCCTACAACTTCATGTCAACCTGGAACCTGTGGATATGACCCAGAAAGAGGGGCTTCGTGAGGGTGATCCAGTTCCGATGAGGTCGTGCTGGATTGGGATGGGAGCCAAGTCCGAGCACTGGTGTCTTCATACTTAGAGGAAAATGTGGACACAGACACTCCCAGGGAGAAACACCAACCGACAATAGGCAGACCAGGGGCTGCTGCAATCACCACGGGCTGCATGGAGGAGGAGGAATTCTTCCCTCCAGAGCTGGGAGAGAATGAGCCACCACTCCAGCTGCCACCCTGTGTTCCAGTGCCGGGCTATTCCTGAGCGACGTCATTCTCATCCCAGCCCCCAAGACTGCAAGTGGGAAGCTGGCCCCTTTCCAGAGAAGAAATTCTCAGCTGATGAAAGACTTTAGCAGTAAAGGCCACATTATGTATGCAGCTGGGGCCACTTCAAAGGGTAGGCGGTGTCTCCACTGCCTCGGGACAGAGGTGGCCAAGGTCACCCTCACTGCCCAACCCCCACCCCCCAACCCCGGCTGTCAGCCCTCCCCACTTGTCGAAGCTCTCAGCTGCGTCCATACGGCCCAAACGACTTCCTCATCCTGCGCCCCCACCCCTGCCTTGGACTCGCCTTGGAGGGGGCACTTGTGGGGAAGGCTGACCCCCAGACCCTCGCCGCCTACTGGATCAGTGTCTCCTACGGATGGGAGTAGCATCTGCCTTGTGTGACCCCATGTGAGCCTTGTGAGTGGTGTCGCCAAGCAGTGAGCCAGCTGCGAGGACCCCAGAAGGGCATGGGTTGGGTTTAAATTCTAAATCAACCCCCTGCCGATCGTGTGACCTTGGGCAAGTCACTGGTCTGTGCCTCATTTCCTTGCCTAAGACATGGGGTAAGGGGCCGCGTGGGTTTTACACTCAGGTGTTTACATTACTGTCGAGGGGTTGTAAGCGGCGAGGTACTGACCTCAGCTTCTAGAGTCAGATGGAACTGGAAGCCAATGGCAGTGACCTTGGGGCACTTGACCCGGCCCTCAAGCCTCATGTCCGTGAAATGGGGCTAAGGTAGCCCTTACGCACGGGGTTCCAGGGTAAGTACCCATCCAACGTTGCTCTGATGGACACAAATGCTCAGGACAAGCCTGTAACTAATTTTAACTGTGGGCAAAATTCCAACAATTTTTTTTTTCTTCTGGTCCTTCAGGGCTCTCATTGCACATGGTTTGAAGTGTCCTTGGCTTGTGTGAGGACTGGTGCTGGGCGCAATTAAGAGGGCTGAGCAGAGAACATTCCTGCCAAAGATTCAGTGACGTGGGAGAGGGATCCGGGGTCGGAAGACCTGGGTCCAGCTTGATTCCATCTGATCTCGAACATTCTTGACTTCCCAGGCTTTGGTTCGCTCCCTGTAAAACAGACAGAAGGTCGGGATCCATACCTGGACCTTGGGCTGCAGAGGATTTCATGAGTCATTCCAGAGTGACTCGAGACTCTCATTGTCATCATTCATTTAGTCAGGGCCGGCTTCATGGGTGTGCCACCGGGGTCCCCCCTCAGAAGGGCCCTGGGCTTGGCTGAACGCTCTGCGGTCGCCATCTTGAAATCCCTGTTACCTCTGTAAAAAGATGCTCTGAGTTTCCATTTGCACCGGGCCCCACAGATTTCATAGCCAGTCCTGTCTCTGACAAGTATCTGTTGATCACTGAAGGTATGTGAGGCTACCAAACTGTTTTGGTAGGTCCCAGGGGTATACTGGTGGACACGGTCTCTGGCCTCATAGACTTGCCAGTGTAGAAGGGTAAAAAGGGTTGAGCAAGTGGCCCACGACATAGGCTCACATCCCAAAGCCGGGCAGCTATGAATGCGACCTTATTGGGAAATAGGATCTTTGTAGATGTAACAAATTTAAGAAACCTAGATGAGGTCCTTCTGGAGAGATGAGCCCTAAGCCCAGTGACTTGTGCTCTCGGAACAGAGCGGGATATCTGAGGCCGACACAGACACAGAGGAGAAACAGAGGGAAGGAGACAGGCAGAGTTTGGAGTGATGCATCCACAAACTCACGAACTGGCAGGAACCATTAAAAGCCCGGAGAGAGTCATGGGATGGATTCTCCCCTAGAGCCTCCCAGAGGAACCAGTCCTAAACAAAGGAGAGGGTTTTCTGCTGCCTTTCCATCCCGGACGAGAGCTTCCATGCAGCCTGGCTCAGGGAATGGCTGTGTGAAGGACCCCTGACCTGCTGTTTCCGGGAGCAGAACGTCCCAGGAGATAGCCTGCAGGCTGTCCCACGGAGCTGGCCATCGGGGAGGCCACAGATGGGGCCAGAGTGCTTTTGGATCGTTCAGGAGGCCAGCTGCGTGTCCTGGGACACCCCATCTCTGTGCCGTTCTCCCCGGCAATAAATCCAGAGAAAACACTCTCATCACCACATCCTCTGCAAAGCCATCACCTGGGCCGAGTAGCTATGGGGACCACACGAGAGAACTGCTCTCGCAAGCATCAACTATGTTTTGAGCAGCAGTTTGGTGCTAGGCACACAAGACAGAAGTCCACACCCTCCTGGAACGAACATTCCAGATCAAGGGTCTGTAGATGATGGCTAATGGGCTAGATCTGGCCAGGCATCTGGCTTTGCACGGACCATAAACAAAGAGTGGTTTTTGCATTTTTAAGTGGTTGAAAATAAGCAAAAGAGGAATCACATTTCATGACATGTGAAAACGACACGGAATTCACGTTTCAGCGTCCGTAAATAAAGTTTTATTGGCACGCGGCCACGCCCATTCCTTTATGGTGCATGGCTGCTTGGGCCTATGACCGCAGAGCTGAGTAGCCACGACAGACACTAGAGGACCTGTGAAACTGAAAATGGCTATGACCAGGCCCTTTACACGGATGCTTGTAGACCCTTCTAGATTCTGACTGTGTGGCCTCTGGACCACAGCATCAGCATGAGCATCAGCGGGCTACTTGTTGGAACTCCAGACCTCTTGAGCCGGAACCTGCATTTTAACAAGATTTCCCAGGGATCTGTTATGCCCTTAAAAGTGTGAGGGGTAGTATCTGCCAAGGTCCTCGTGGATTCTCTAATTCCCCGCACCTGGGGCTAGGTTAATGCACCTGGTCAAAGGGGTGTTGCCGGGTGGCTGGTGTGATTAAGGGTCTTGAGATAAGGACACACACCTGGATTCTCCCCGTGGCTCCGGGACGTCATCCCCGGGGTCCTTGGACAAGGAGGCAGGAGGGCAGGAGGAGAGGTCTCGGAGAGGTGGTGAACACAGAACCAGAGGCTGGAAAAATGAGTTTGGAAAATGGAGCCAGGCGCTCCCTTCCCGCCAAGCCACGCGGGAGCTTCTAGAAGCTGGAAAGGGCTGGGAAAGAATTCTCCCCTGGAGGCCCTGGGCGGAGTGCGGCTGTACCCACACCTCCGTTGGAGACTTCCAGCCTTCAGAACTGTAAGAGAATACATTGGTCTTAGGTTAAGTCGCTGTTTGTGGGGACGGTGACCAGGGCAGGAGGCTGGGTGCTGCTCGAGTTGGGGGGTCCCTGCTGTTCTCCCCTGACACCCTGCGCAGAGTTGTCTCTGGTTTTACCGAGTGTCTGGTTTCCTGCTCTAGAATGCAGACGGTAATTTTTCCTTCCTGGGGCGGTTGGGGATTTTAACAAGATAATATATGCAAAGTGGCTCCGAAGGGTTGATGACCTTCTCTGGATAGAGGTCGTGACCAGGGGTTCGCTCTGCAGGACATTGGGCAAGCTGTTGAAGCTCTCTGTACTTGAGGTTCCTCACCTACGCGCCCACGGGGGGTCAAGGGGGGGTCATTACGGCTCCAGTGGTGCAGCCAAACCGAGAGCCTGAGCAAGTCCCTGGGCCCGGGCCTTGCTTAAGGAGAAGGCAGCTGTGTTGGTGGCCAGACTGGTGCGGACCTAGATCTTGACCCTGGGTGCTCCCCGAGGTATCCAAATTCAGGCTCTGAATGACAGCCACAGCCTGGCTCCCCGGGGAGCAGATGCTTGTCTTTTCTCTGTTGCCCTTGTTTTTCCTCTGATGAGGTGTCCTCTCAGGGCAGGGGGGCTCAGCGGGCTCACCGAGGACAGGCAAGGGGCTGCTCGGCCAGGCAGGGGCCCAGGGAGGGCTCTGGAATGTGCGGTCGCTCCTGTGCAGAGGCCCTGGCCTCCTCTGGGCCTCAGTGGGAGTCAGCACGCGGCCGACCAGGCTGGTGTTGACCAGCTTTGCTGCTCTGGGTCCTGGGTTTGGTTCCCTCTGAGTGCTTGGTCAGATCATTTGTCTCTGGAGGGGTTCCATTGAGGACGTAAGCCCTCACCCAGGACAGGGCCTTGCACTCAGGAAATGTGTCTGGACCAGTGATGAATGACCCGCAGGATGGAGAGGCTCCTGTGCAAACAGAGGGGCCTTGCTCCTGGAGCCTGAGGCACCCCCCGGGCAATGTTGGTTGACCAGGCCGTGCCCTCCCGCCCCAAATCTGGGAGTCGCTAAAGTGACCTTCCAGCCCCAAGGGGTGAAGGCAACATCTCCCAAGCTCCAGGCCTCTGGACTCCCCCAGGAAGGACCCCCTCCTATCCCCGAGGCAACAACACGGGGCTGGGGTCGGGGCCAGCTGGAGGGTGCGTGCCTTGGGCGCTGAGCCCCGTGGAGGTGTTCTGGAGACAGTGAGGCCCACTGAAAGCTTTAAAAACAAAACAAAACAAAACAAAAAAAACTTTGTTTTGCTGCTTTTCCCCCAACATCGTGTTAGGACGCTTGTCAGACCTGCGCGGTTGATTTGTTTAATGCCTTCCTACACTCCATTTCCCGCCTGTCCTCTCCATTCCTCGATCACGTATCTTTGGGTCCTTTTTTTGGGGTGCATTTTGGTACCGTTTGGTACATTGTTTGGACTTCTTACTTGGGAAATCTCATGCCAGCACCGAACCGGGAGGGTGACGCGATGAGCTCCCCGGAGCCTGGCCTCTCCATCGTCAATCCTTTTCTCTGTCCTCATTGTCCACCCCACACCCCCGGAGGATTTGAAGAAAATCCCAGACACCGTATCCTCTCCCTTGCAAATTCCTCATGAGACGCTTCAGCATCAGCTCTTTGGTTATCTCCTGGTCACTGGGCTCCCAGGGCCTGGCCAGGGGCCTTGGGCCGATTGGCTTAGCCTCAGTGTCGAGGAAGACTAGGAGGGGCGCCTGGGTGGCTCAGTGGGTTAAGTGTCCCGCTCTTGATTTCAGCTCGGGTCGCGATCTCAGGGTCGTGGGTTCGAGCCCTGTGTTGGGCTCCAGACTCAGCCAGGAGTCTGCTTGAGGCTCTCTCTCTCCCCCTCTCGCTCTGCCCCACCACCTGGTCTCACTCTCAGATGAGTAAATAAATCTGAAAACAAAAACCCTAGCCATTTGAAAGTGAACAGTCCAGTGGTATTTACTGCATTCATGATGCTGTGTACCCACCACCGCTGTCTAGTTCCAGGACATTTCCATCACCGCACCCCCCTCCCCCCAGGAAACCCCATACCTGCTACGAAGTCCCTCCTCATTCTCTTCTACCCCCTGGCACGTGGCAACCCCATCCTCTGCTTCCCGTCTCTATGGACTTCCTAATTCTGGGTATTTCATGTAAATGGAATCCTGCAACATGGGTCTCCACGCGTCTGGGTGCTTTCATTTCGCCTCTCCATTTCAACCACGTGTCAGGACCCAACGCCCAGGGGGCATCCCTTTACTCCTCTCCTGATGCAAATGTTCTTCCCGAACAGAAGAGGAGCTGCCGGGGCGAAGATGTGCCTGCCTCGCCTGTCCTCCGGAACGAAGGGTCATTTCCCAACACGGAGGCCAATACTTACTGTTAGCAAATGTTTCATGTGGGCCAAACGCATGAGTAAAAAATCGAATGTCATTATTTTAGTTGGCCTTTTCCTGATCCCCCCAGCGTGGAGGGGCGTCTTTGGAAAGTTTTACTCAATCACAGCAGAATTCTAGGCACCGGCAGCAGCGTAATGAAGGGAGGGGATGTAATCTGGCAATCGGGAGCCCTTTCCCCATATCTCAGATCTCCCCAGAGGGCAGTTGCTAGGGTGAGCAAAGGTCCTGGTTTGCCCAGGACTGTCCTGGTTTTAGCACTAAAATTCCCAGGTCCCGGGAAGTCTTTGTCCCAGGGACATGAGTATGGTCACTCCCCCCAGAAACTTCCTGCTGCCCCTGAACTTGGACCTTGGGGCTGAGAGAGAGATGGACAGTGGCAATAGGTGGGAGCCAGGGAGGTCCCTTGTTGTGGGAGGAGGAGGAGATGGTGCCGATGCAGGTGTGTGCTGTCCATGCTGGAACCGTCGTGGAGATGTCCTGCACCCAGGGCCGGTCCATCCCTGTGCCGACTCGCCCGGTCAGGGCTGGCAGCTCAGACAGACGTGTGGGAACAGGGGCTCCCACCCACCACCTCCTGCTGCCACCCCACTCATGAAGCTTTCAGGAGACAGGCAACCTGGCTTCGTGCAACCTGCCCGCATCCATTCTGGTGCATTCCCAACCTCTCCACCTGTGCCTTAAATGCCCCTTCCACTAGCAAAGTCGGCATCACTTGGGGACAGCTGCCCCGCTCTTAGAGAGTCAGAGGCTCAACCGCCGAGAGGACTGGAGATGGGCCCGGCTCCTACTGGAGAGTCTCTTAGGTGATGTCCGGGAATGGAGGAGTGAGGCGGGTGAATGGGAGGGGCTTGCTGCTGTGATCTGTCCTTCCATCCGTCCTTCTGTCTCCGATGCTTCATGTCTCCGCTGCCACCGCCCCATTTGAGACAGGCTTCTGGAGACAAGACAGGAGGCTGGGACAATGTCTGTGCATCTGGGTGAGGGGGGGAAGTGTGACCTGTTTGCCCCCAAACACAAACCCCCCAAATCAGCAGGCCGGGGGAGGGGCAGGCGGTAAGCTGGAACCCCTTTGGGTGGCGGGGGATTTGGGGAGCAGGCTGCTCTGGCAGTTGCCACATTCTCATCTCTCGAGGGTGGGCAGCTTTAGGACAAGGACCATGTCCTGCCCTTCACCTCCCTTTCCCTGGTGCTCGTCCAGGACGGAGCACACTGTACGGGATCAGCAAATGATTCCTGGGCGGAGGAACAGAAGAACGAACCAATGAGACTAACTTACCGTGTGACCCCGGTGTGACTCCTCTCTGTGTCTCCCTTTCCTCCTCTGTAGGATGAGTCAGGGTATCCCCCCAAGGCTCCTCAAGTCCACTGTCCCGAGCTGACCCCTCCCAGCCCAGCTCAGTTTTGGTCTTGGGCCACGGGAGGCCCTCAAGTGGTCTGTGGCCATAGCCCTGCCGGTTAGGGGAAGCGGGGCCATTCCTGCACGTGACCTTGGGAGGGGCCGCCCATGGAGGGCCACCTGCATTAGCTCTGTGCTCTAGAGAAAGGCCTTCTCTGGGGTCGGGGGCCCCATTCAAAAACCCTCGATCTGCTCCCCGGGGATGGCTGACATCAAGCAAAATCCCGATGTGGCCCGACCCTGGCCCTTTGAACTTCCTGTTGTGTCTTGCTTCAGTGTTTCTGCAGGGCTGCTCCCCTCATCTGGAACCTGCCCCCCATTCTTCCTCCCATAGTGTCCAGTTCACAGTCAGGCCTCTGCCCAGGTGTTGGCTGCTCAGCGCCCTTGCCCACCCCCGCCTGCCAGTGTCGAGTCCTGCCCTGGCTCCCAGGCCAAGCACCTGCTTTTCTTCCCAGGCTGTTAACATCCAGGAGCCCACCCCGAGTCGCTCCACCAGAACCAAGAAGATGTTCCTGGTGCTTTTAGCACCTAGGAAGTTACTAGATTTCCGGAGCTCTGTGCCAGAAACGGGGGTAGAGGCCAGTATATATTTTCTCGTACTTTATACCATTACCTATTCACTTTCTTTTGGGGGCGAGTTTGGCTCTGCCTTGTTTTCTTCTGGACGCCTGGGTGGCTCAGTCGGTTAAGTGTCTGCCTTCCTCCCAGGGTCCTGGGATCGAGTCCCGTGTTCAGCTTTCTTCTGGGCAGGGGGTTTGCTTCTCCCTCTGCCTGCTGCTCCCCCTGCTTGTGCTCTCGCGCTGTCTTTCTTCTCTCCCTGACAAATAAATAAAATGTGTGTGGGGGGGGGGGGGATGCTGCCGGGCTTTGCCCCCTCCCCAGGCCCCTCCCCCCATGCTGTGTATCAACGTTTATAAGTTACTGAGGGCTTTCTTTGTACCAGGCACCGTGCTAAGCCTCCTGCATGGCGATCCTACGGCGGAGGCACCCCTAGTTCCTATACTTCACAGATGTGGCAGCTGAGGCTCAGAGAGGTGAGGGCACCGGCCCCCAGTCACACAGCACTGGGGAGGGGAGAAGCCAGGATCTGATCGAAGTTGCTCCAGCCTGAGGCCCACATTCTGAATCACCACCCAGCCATCCTGAGGTGGGGTCCTATCCCGGCCCCGGCTCTCTCCCCTGCCCTCCGCGCAGGGACGAGGTCGAGAATTCCGAGGGGCCCCAGACTCCCCACCTGGACAGTGGCCTGGCTCAGGGGAGATCTGCCTCCCAGGCTCTGGGTTATATTCCACTGTTCCTCGCTGCCTCCCAAATTAGTTCCACTTTCGGCCCAGGGCCTGTGGTTTCCACTTGTTTTCTGTAACTGGAGCTTCCCCAGTGCTTGGCACCGAGATCCAGGACTTGGTGTCTGCTCAGGTTCCTGATTTCCTTGGATGCTGAAATGATGTGAAATGATTTCGCTGGCAGAGAAAAATCCAGCCTGGGGTCAGTGGGCAGGTCGTTGCCCCTCCCCAGACTCAGATAGAAAAAAGTGGGCCGTGCCTGCTTTTCTTGTTTCATCCGGGCAACAAATGATGCCCTGAGAGCTCAGAGAGGTTGGGCAATGTGTCCAATGTCACACAGGAAATGATTCACCACACAGAATGTGCACCCAGGACCCGAGCTCTTCCTCTCACAGGTCAGACAGAACCTGACCCCGGGAACCCAGAGTGTTGAAAATCCAGGCCTTGCCTGCAAACAACAGCTCAAAAGTCAAGCAGAGAAAGACCAGATTGAGTACAAACAGCGATCAAAGCCGTGCCCGCCAACATGAGACAATATGTATTTTTAGACGGAGGGTGAGTCAGTCCTTGATGATTCACAGGCTTGGCTGGGCTTGCAGGACGGCCCCAGGCCACCAAGGGCAGGGCAGGAGATCGGCCACACCAGGGGACAGGCAGGCCAAGAAGGAGGTGAGGGCCACGCTGGGTGGGGGCCCTTCCCTCTCCCCCATTGTTCTGACAAGGGCTGGACACTTACTGACTTGGGAAGATGTGTTTTTGAATCTGTGCTGGAAAAGAGCTCCCATGAACAGAACTAGAAAACGATGTATTAGCAGGTTCCTCTTGCTTTATAACTGTCTCTGCTGGGCTGGGCACCAGGCTAAGGTGCTGGAGAGATGGCAGAGAATGGCACTTGACACCACCAGTATCTTTTGAAACAGGCATCAGCATGCTCTCTCCAGAAAGGGCCACATAGTAAATATTTCAAGCTCTTTGAGCCATATGGTCTTTACACAAATGACTCAACTCTCCCGTTGCAACAGAGAAAGCAGTCCCAGGCCTCATTTAAATGAATGGGCGGGACTGTGTTCCAATAAAACTTTATTTATAAAAAACAGGAAGCGGGCCAGGTGTGTCCTGGGGGCTGCAGCTTGCTGAGCCCTGTTCTCGAAAATGCCTTCGCTACTCACATGCGCACACCTTCGGCCGGCTCCTCTCATTTGCCCTCTGCTGTGTGACTAGCAGACATTCTCCTCGACCAGGACCTTTCTGCAACTGTCTCCTCCCACGTGGCCTGCTAATTCTGCAGGTAAGAACTGCTCTAATGCTCTGCTTGCAAGGAAGGAGTGTCCTTGTTTGGCCTCAGAGCCCCCCGCACATGGGGATTTACAGACTATATTGGACAGGCAGTGAGGCAGCAGCCCTACTTACCATCACTCTGTCCGGCCTAGTGCCTAGGACATGGTAGGGGTTGGGCAAGCATTTGCAGAACGGTTACCTCCAAGGCCATGCCCAGCCCTGTATTCTAGGCTCCAGTAAGAAACTGGCAAAATTAAAAGGGGGGTTGTGATAGACTCAGGCCCCCTCCGATCATCTTCTCTGTCCTCTGGAGGGTCTTGCTGCCCCTAGTGTGTCTTCCCCATCCTGTGTTCACACCACGGGAGTCCAGCAGGAGTGCTGAGGCCCGGTGGGAAGCATCCTGAGCTGGAACCCCAGCGCTATGCATTGTGGGCACAAGGCACTGAGCCTCGGCTCCCTGATCTGTGAAATGGACAGGGGCGGGGGGAAGGCCAGCACCTCTCCCCAAGCTTACTCAGAGGTGCGCCTGAATCAGGGCATCATTTGGCCTCTAAGATACAAGGTGAGCTGTCATCCCAGGTATGCCTCTTGGCCCCTCAGAGAGGTGCAGTTAACCCCACTTGCATAGACCAGGGACTTGGGGCACTGAGGAGCCGGGCTGAGGTCCTAGCCAGCCCGTGGAGCTCAGGGTTCGGATCCAGCCTCTTTGAGCCTCCCTTAACCCCCGGCCACCCTCTGGGAGTCAGTGATCTGTGACTGCTCCCCATGTGGCTCCTTTGCTGGTACGCGCATCTCCACCAACCAGCAGCTGCCCCCCACCCTCATTGGCACCTGTTTGGTGGCCGAGCCAGGGAACAAGGCTCCCTCGACACCTTGTAGGTGTTTCCAGATGGAGACAGCAGCACGGCTGAGCAGTCAAGTGGAACCCACCCCTTAAAGGTTCCTGATGCCTGGGCTCTGGGGGGAGGGGCCGCAGACTCGGCATCCGCAGAGCTGGGGTCGAATCCTGCGTCTGAGGACAGCTAGCCCTGTGACCTTGGAAAGGGAGTGAATTCCTCCAAGCCTGTTCTCTCATCTGCATAATAGGAACGGTCAGTCATACACAGTTGGTTCTTGTTACTCACGGTATTTATAGTCCGTCCGCTTCCTGCAAACGCTGGGTTAGCAAACCCTGAGCTGTTGCTCTTAGGGGTTATACCGGGTTAGGTTCCTCTGAGCCTCCGGTTACATTTTTGTCGACGGATCAATACGTAACCCGGTTCTCGTGTGTGTTTCTGTTTAAAGACAACGTCTTCACCTTAGTTAATAGACATTGTTGATTGGTGAAAATTGCGCCAATGGTACTGTCACTTACATCCGAATGAAACTTACCTAACAAGGATTTTCTCCGCGAGGCTTATCTCCACCTGCTTGTACCCAGGGACACTAGGCAGCACGTCCCCCCTGCATTTAGGGACCATTTAGAATACTGAAATCACCGACAACAAGCACACATGCAAAAATGCAAAAACCGTGGCGCTGAACAGACCTCAGAAAGGACATTTGTTTACAGTGTAAGAGCCGAAACAAGACGGCAGTGTGTGGCTTTGTTCAACCTTGGCTGAGTGTGTGCACATGGGGACGGGGGCAGTCAGATTTCTTGCCATTCTATACATGCCCATGAAGGACCACAAAGCACGACCAGTATTGATTCTGGGGCTGTGAATAAATTCTAACAAGTAGGCAGTTTTACAAATACAGAATCTGCCACTAAGTAACGAGAACTGGTTGTCCATAAATCGGAGATAGATTCCTCATGTAGATACACATGTATGTGTATGTCTGTGTATATGCCCCATCCCTCTTAAAAAGGGGACTTCCTAGCCCTGTTGCCTTCTGTTGCTGGTCAGAAGCAGCCTGTGGCAAGCTGCCCTGTTCTTTCTGCATCTCTAAACCCATAATGGTATCCAGCCCTTTCTCTCTGCCAACCTAAATTAACCCCTTCCTCTGCCTTAGCTCCTTTAATCCTCAAATGGTCCTATTGGATTTGGGTACTATGATTTATCACCATGACAATCCTATCACAGATAGGTGCAGAGAGGTGAAGCCAATTCCCTGTGGTCACCCATCGCCAGCCAGCAGGCGCAGACCTGGGCAACTGGACGCTGGGCACACAATGCCCCCTGCACAAGGCCTGGCCTAACATGGTGGGAATCATAGCCACCATGTTCTGACCAGGAGTTGGACTGAAGCCCATCTATTTGCCCAGTGCACTGTACTGTGGGAGAAGAATACATTATTACCCTCAAGTATAAAATTTCAATATCCTAAGCCCAACGGCCATGTTAAGCACCCCAGAATAATGTGAAAAGCATGGCACTCAAAGGACCACAGAAAAGACTTTTGCTCACACTGTGAGAGCCATAGCAAGAAGGCAGAGTGCTGCCTTGTTCAACCTCGGCTGGGAACCCAGGAGTCCAACGACCCAAATGTATAATCCATGCATATCCAAGAATGACTGAAAGTAGTGTCCTGATTTGGGGATTACAAATACATTTCAGCATGTAGGTAAGTTTGCAAATAGCAGATCGGTGAGTACTGAGGCTCAGTGCAGACACAGGTATTTTTATTTCCGGAATATATTACAGTTCATTATAGTCCCAATTCTTTGTGATGTTCAAAAGCTCCATTTTGTTTCTTCTTGTCTTTGATGGCTTTCTCACTTGTGGGTACAAGATAGCCTAAGTTCGTCTGGAGTCAAACATTCCTCCAAAGAGCCCCAGTGCTCAGTTAAGAAGAGATGGTAGGTAGAAGCCAAGACCTGAGTAGTAGGTGTGCTCATGGTCACTGGTGTGTCTGTTTTCTTTCAGCTTTGACAATGTGTCTCTAAGTAATGGAGGGATTATTGATGACTGTTTCTAAGTGGAGTAGAAATCTCACTGTGTTCAGTTTCCAGACTGGCTGATGGCACGATCAATCCCTTCCTGGCTGCTTGGAGAGGCCACCCTCCTGCAAACTAAATTCTTTTGAGGTCCCGAGTCTCTTTCCAGACTCTGTTTGAGTCCATGGATCTGTTGAGTCACATTCTTAGAGTTACTGCCTACTCTCTGTTACGTGGTCTCTAAATTCTTCTGTGGACTATGGAATCGGGATGCTGGATCCATATTGTGAGGGTCTAGTTAAATCATGCACCCAAGCCATTCAGATGATGTATTCAGCTGACACCTCTGTCCAGACATGATCTTCCAGGCTAAAGAAAGAAAGATGATGAAGGCACCTTCCCCAAGGCCATCAAGGGTGACTGCTATCGGGTTGGAGCTGAGGTGTGATAACTGGATAGAATGTTCTGGGCAAAAAAGAGGAAAGAGCAGTTGGGAAAAGCATAGGTTGAAGCAAGGAGGCATCAGAGTATGGGAGTTCAGGGCCAAGTCCCTAGAGCTGAAATAGGGGTGAGGGTGAGGGAGGTGTCCCCAGTGCCAGGTGCTGGGAAGCCAGTGAGGGCTTGCTAAGCAGAGTGGCCTGGTGGGTCTGGTTTGGTAAGATGGATCCATGCAAGGCAAGCAATGGCTAAGAGGGACAGCAAAGGCCTATCTGACAGGTGTCCCCATTTTCCACAAAGTCCCTCTGGGCTCTTGGGTTCAGAGTCAAGGGCAGCTCTGATGGGTCTGGAGGTCTCTACCTCCTCTCTTGCCCCTGGGATGGGTTAGGCAGCTTGATTAAATGATTTGCCCTGATTAAATGGCCTGATTAAATGATGTCCCCACTGTGGAGACTTTGCCTTCAAGCTCACACCTCCTCCTCACTCCTTGGCAGGGACCTTGACATGTGTCCTGGGAATGGGTTCATGGGATCATCCCACCGGGGGAGGTCACAGGAGGAACCATCCAACCCCCGCCTCCCCCCTTGCCACCCCGGCTACTCCTTCCAACCTACCCAGAGCTGCACTGGGCAGGGACAGGATCTAAACGTGGGGAACTGGCCCAGGACCCGTGGAGAGAATGAGTGCAGAGAGAAGACTGGCTTCTGACCCCTGAGATGGTGGGGACAGGAGAGGTGTGGGCTCCCAGGCCCCAATCCCATGGCTGTTTTGAGAGACCCGAGGGGGTAGAGAGGGCTGCTGGGGCTCTTGCCCAGATGCAGAGGCCCCTAGAGCTCAAGGCGGTGGCTCAGCGGAGAAGGTCCCTGCCCCTCCCTCTCCAGCAGCCTGTGGCCAGTGTCCCCTCCCCGCTCCCAGCCTGGGAGCAGGGGGCCCCTCTTATCTGCAGAACTGGGATCCCACGGACCCAGCTGCACTCTGGGCTGTGTCCTGCCTGCTCTGTGACCTCGGCCCAGGGAGGCCTATCACCCCTCCGTGTCTCTCTCGACCTCTATACAATGAGGGGGTTACCTGGCATGCCTGGGAGGGACCCCACCTTCTGTACGTAAGGCATCTACACTGTGGCCTCCTGTCCCTTCATCTTGGCGGAGACAAAGGACCCTGGGCTGCTTGAAGGGTTGGAGTGGGGACGGGGCGCCTGCCTTCAACCAAGGGACACCTACCCTTCCTGTCTCCCCAGCACCTCCCCCATCCCAGGGGAAGCACATGCCCCGCCCCCCAGCCTTCTTCCTTTGAACCAATAGGCTGGACTGCCCCTGGGCACAGTGCTTCCCCTTGGGCCCCAGTCTGCTGTCTCTAGGGACAGAGTTGGGCCCAGTGGCCTTGAAAGTCCGCTGTAATTCACATACTATACAGTTCAGCCACTTAAAGTAAAATTCGCTGGTTCTTAGTAAGCTCACAGATACATGCAGCCGGCCCTATAATCACTATTAGAACATTTTCAATGTCTCAGGAAAACAGGCACACAACTCCGTACCGGTTAGCTCCGCCCCTCCTTCCCGCCCCCTACCCGCCCTGCACAGCCGGAGACAACCAACTCCTCTGCTCCCTAATTCCTAGATCTTCCTATGCACACTTCCATGGGACAGAATCACGGAGTATGTGGCCTTTTCTGGCTGGCTTCTTCGATTCGGTGTAAGGTTCTCAGGATCCACCCAGGCTGGGGCATGTCTCAGGACGTGACGCTTTCTCTCGTGGCTGGACAGTATTCTTCCACGCACGGATGTACTGTCTGGTCCATCTGTTCAGCTGTTGATGGACATCTGACTTGTTTCCGCTTTTTGGCTCCTATGAGTAAAGCTGTAGGGGACGTGCCCGTCCGAGTTTTTGCGTGGATGTGAGTTTTCTTGGGCCGGGACCGGGATGGCAAGATCACAAGGGCAACCCTCGGTTTTACCGTTGGAGGAAATGCCAGATTGGAGGAGCTGCTTTCCGGGCCATTTCACACGAGGGGCCAGTTTTCCACGGGGGAGAGAAAAGCAAAAAGCAGCCCGTGTCCCCCCGCCTCCCCAGTCCAGCTCTCCAACTTCAGGGGTCGGTCAGACCTATCTGTGCCTTGTTACACTTCCAGTCCCGCCTCTGGGCCCTGCTGTGCACCAGCTCCTATGTCCAGAGGCGATCGATGCAAAGAGAGAGGGATTCCGGAAAGTTCCATGTCTACCCCCTTCATTCTCGCCGTAGTCTACCAGGAAGGCCCTCTTTTTTGTATTATGGCCCTTTTTTGGAGAAAAAAATTTCGGCTCAGGGAAGTGACAGAATTTGCTGGGTATTGGACAAGCATGTAGTGGCCGTGCTGGCATTGGAACTCAGAAGGTCTGACTCTGGGGTCTGGGCTCATTCTGCACTGCTCTGCCCTGTTCATGCCCCATATCGCTGAGCAAGTGGGGGCTTGGTGCCCTGCTGCCCTATGGCACGTCGTGGATGAAGGGTAGAGGTCTTGTCTGCTCCAGGAGCCTGGGAATGGAGGGTCCACATGGAGAACTCCTGCCCCAGGGGGAGGAAGGGCCGAGGAGGGCTCCTGCTGCTGGTGGTCCCATTCCCCGCCCTGCACCGCTCCCCTCCGATGACACCCAGGCCCTAAGCGTCTGTCTGGCTGAATGACTATGGCAGCATCGGTAGGAGCTGGTTCCCCAAAGAGCAGTGCTCCCTCCCCACCCTTCCCTCTGCTGCCCTGCCAGCCTCCCCCCTGCGGGTCTGTCCTCCTCTAGAGGGTCTGGGAGGAGGGGTGGCAGCCAGGCCCCTCCCTGTGGCCATGCCACCAGGAAGGTCCCCTTATCCCGCTTTAAAGGCAGCACGTGGGGGTCACGCACACAGAGGGGGTTGGCCTGGGGTGAGGGGGGACGGGGGGGGGTTCTTCGGATGCCTCTGGGACTCCTTTTTCACAAGCTTTCTTGGGGTCTACTTGACACCCCATAAAAGTCACACGTGTTTGTAAAGTCATGGAGTTATGCAGCCATCATCACAGTCTAGTTGTATGACATTTTCACCGCTACCTCCCCCAAAACGGGCTGCCCATTTGCGGCCATGCCCATAGCTTAGCATCTTTCCATGGGCTCGCTGAACTTTTTTTGCACCTGTTCTGGAGAACTGTCTCCTCCAGTACTTTGCTCATTTTTCCACCGGGTTATTTGTCATCTTATTACTGAGTTGTAAGAATGTTTTTTATATTCTGGATCCAAGTCAAAGGAAGGCATCTGGGATCTCTGGGTTCCAGCACAGGCCCCCCGCTGGCGAGACTCCACAGGGTCTCTGCCTGGACCACTGAGTCAGCTCTTTCTGGAGCCTGAGGTCTTGGCTGGGGTGACTGGGGAGGGCCTGGAGGGAACCTCAGGGCTCTCGGGTGTCTCTGGGCCCCAGCTGGCCTGGGATTATGGTCAGAATGGAGGGGCCTGGGTCTGTTCTTCTGACACCTGCTAGGGAGGGTGGAGGTACTCTAGCCTTTGACCCTGGCCCTTCTCCCTTCCACTGAGGGGCCTCCCGAACCCTGGGCTTATCTACCTCACAAGCCTCCAAGCCTGCCTTATTAGACCCCTGACTTAGACCCTGGCTCTCCCTAGAGGGTGTCAAAGTAGACTTTGGGGTTCAGGGCCACCTACAGAATGCCAGGCGGGGGTCCATCAGCTCCTAGAGCTTCCAAGCCTCCATTCTCCTCCTGCTCCCTGGCCCCAACCATTAAAGTTGCTGCCTTAAACATAGCAGTGTGAGCCCAGAGGCAGCGAGACTCAGGGATGGAGGGCTGTGTGTGTCCCCCAAGGGCTGACGAGCCTGCAGGGCGTGGGGGGTGCAGGGAGATGGGGACCTGCACCCCCTCCTTGCCAGACTGGATTCCCAGTGGGGTTGCACGGCCCCACTGTGTAATTTGACTTCACGACTCCTCCATTCCTAAAAGGAGCAGGACAGGGAGCGAAGGGGACCAGGACAGGGAGCGTGGCATCCTAGCCTGGCGTCCTTGGGGAGCCACAGGCAACCTCAGGCTCCTGCCATTCCTGTCCCAGACTCCATGGGTATCAGGGCACCCTTCCAGACCCATAAAGTTTAGGTTAAATACGTATTAATCACTAGTAGTCACCACCTTTCCGACCCCTTCCTGGCAAGGTGAGGGGCATGAAGACCTTAACAAAGAGCAGTGCGCGCCGAAGGGGTCCCTCCATCCCCCGCCCCACCAGGAGCCAGGCCTCCTGGGTTCGAGTCCAGCTTCGGACAGTTACCAAGTGACTCTGACCTCAGTTCCTTACCTGACCTTGCTTTCTTGTAAAGACATAAAGAATTAATGTACTAAAAGCATGCTTGGTGTCATGTAGGGTCCACGAATGCTCAGCAAGTGAGTGATCACCCCACCAGGCCCAGCAAAGCCTTGCTCCCTGAGCCTTCCTCCTGGCTTCCTTTGTGCACTGGCTGCTGCCTTCCCCCCGCATGGATATGAGGGGAGCAGCCCCAACAAGGGGGCTTGCTTCTTGATCTGTGTCCTGGGATGGGGGAGAATTTCCTCCCACAATGGACTGGAAGAGTCCTAAGTAGGGTTGCCACAGAAAATATAAGACACCCAGTTATTCAGCTGAACAAGGAGTAAATTTTTTTAGTATAAGTATATATATATTTTTTTAGTATAAGCTCCAAATCTGTTAACATTTGGGATTTTTCCAGGGGGGGCAGGGCATGAATGGTGCTGTCCGTGCCCCTCAGTGGTGACGTGCAAACACTCCCCACTTGGTCTAGGAATGGGGAGGGCACTGCTAGTCATCGTTGTGCCTTATAGAAGGCCCAAGACCCGCTGCCAGCCATCCTGGAGCTTTAGGGAGGTAAAATCCCCTCTGGGAGGTTTAGTCCTGCTTGCTGTGCTGGCCCAGACTCGGGGAAGGATGGGCTCAGTGTCCTACGCAGACTTACTCACAGGCAGCAGCTCAAACCCAGGGCCCCTGGCTTCTAATCCAGGCATAATTCTTTCTACTCAACACCTTAACACCAGCTGGACTGGGGTTTCAAGGTCTCTTCCCAAGGAACACATGGGGGTACTCAGGGTTGTAACCCCACATCTCATGCCGGCTGCATGGAAGGTCAAAGGAATGTTCCAGAACACTCCACCCCTTCTTCTTCTTCTTCTTCTTCTTTTTTGGAAAGCCTGGGAACAAGGACTCTGGGGTCCGTGCGTTAAGCAGGGAGTGACTGAGCCTCTTTCTCAGAAGTTGGAAAGAATGGAGCATGGGTTCTTCTGGTGAGTGTAAGATGCTTTGAGGGCACATGGGTGAGCTGTGTTTTATCTTTATAGTTATTTTCCTGTAAAACTGTGAGGGTGAGTATAAATAGCCTCTTGGACTAGGAGTTCACCAGGGAGTGCTAGAACACTTCCATCTCAAATGAAATACACACGTGTGTGTGTGTGTGTGTGTGTGTGTGTATTTTAAGGGACCCTATCATGAAAGGTATTAGGTAAGTGATGGTGGGTAGAATACATCGGAATATAGTAGAGCCAAAAGAGCTGGGGAGCCAGAGATGAAGTTTGGCAAATGTGGTCTTGTTGGAAGCAGCTGGAAGCAAAAACCCATAGTCTCCTCTACCTCGGGCTTCCCACGGCAGCCGCAGCCAAACTCTGCTGATGGGGTTGGAAAGATTGACTCCCAGCTGGCCTGCCTTGGAGGTCAGCGTGACCGTGTGCTGGGCCCCGTGCCCGCCACTCAGCCACACCCACCCAGTTTGGCTAGCAGCTCCCGTGGCCCTCATGTGGGTCTGGGGCCTGGGGTGCCCCTCCGTGGGCACACCCCCCCCCAGCAGATTCCCTCTATTGACCTCTGGGGAAGCCCTTAGGGTCTCCATCAGCTCCCCTCGGGGGATGCTGTGTGGGCCTCAGCCTGGCCCAGGTGTGGAGCTTCTCTTGTCTCCTTGGCAGGACTTCAGGGCTGAGGGCGTGGGAGCCGTCACCCAGTTTACAAAGAGTTTGAACTGCTGGGCTCTGGGGTCCCAGCTCTGCCACCTCCTCACCGAGTCTCTCTGAGGCCTCCTGGGGAACGAACCACAAAATGGAGGGGCGCCTGGGTGGCTCAGTCGGTTAGGCATCTGCCTTTGGCTCAGGTCATGATCTCAGGTCCTGGGATCGAGCCCCGCATCGGGCTCTCTGCTCAGTGGGGAGCCTGCCTCTCCTTCTCCTTCTGCCCATGCGCCCAGCTCACATTCTATCTCTCTCACAAAAATAAAAATATATATATTAAAAAGAAACCACAAAATGGAAAAGGGACCTCGAGCAAGGCTTGGCATCCAGTAAGTTCCAGAGAAGTGTGTATTTTGGGGTTTGCTGTTGTTCAGCCTCTGGACACTCAACCCGTGGGTCTTCCTCCCTCTTTCCTTCACACGCCCTGTAGGAGTCTGTCCAGACATCAGGTGTTTGCCTTTGGGTGTACGGAGAGCCCCGGTGCTACCCTTGGGGGACAGGAGGTGACAAAGTGGTGTTTCCACCAACCCTCCTCTCCACCTTGGCTCTGGCCTGTGCCGAGCTCGGGTGACGGACTGTGACATCCAGAAGACAGAGAAATGGGACGGAGACCCTTTGGATCAAGGACTGTCTTAAAGGAGGGTCAGTTCTGGCTGGGCAGAGGGGTCAGCCCTCTTAGCGCTTCACTCTGAGGGTCACTCTAGGGGATGGGTCCCCAGGTAAAGGCTGGGAGGAAGGAGAGGGCTCTCTGGGGCCCAGCCCATGGATTTGGTGTTGGCTGAGAGGTGGCTCTTTGGGATGCACGAAGCCCTGGTGTGCCATCCCCCATACGCCATACAATGTGCTGTCCTTCCATCATAGGCATAACACACATAACCTTGTCAGGAACGTGGCCAAGGGGTGCAGAGGTATGGCCTGCTGAATGGGATCTACTTTTAGAGGAGCTGACACTGGATACATGGGGGCTAGCTTACCAGGGAAGGGCGCTGGAGAGGGGTCAGGGAATTTCAGGAGGGAAATGTCCACAAAGGCAGAGAAGGTGTTTTAGGGGGAGAGTACAGCCTGTGCAAAGGTCCTGGGGTATGAAAGAGCCGTGATGTCCGCCCAGCTGTATGGCTTGAAGCCACTGATACTGTTGCTGCTTTATAGGTGGGGTAAGTCTGAGGCCAACTGAGAGATGGGCGAGCTGCCCTTCTGGGGTGCTGGACACCATGTATCTACCTCCCTGCTCCTAGCTCAAGTCATTCACAAAATCTCTGGTTTCTGCAGATAGTGCCTCATGCCTTTCTTTCTGTCTGAGGGACGCTGCCGTTTGAGGTCTCAAGAAGAAAAGACTCACCCTCCTAGTGCCTCTTGAGTTTGGGGCTTGTCCAGAAAGGCAGGCAGCTCCTCCCAGGGCCTGAGGACAGAGGTTACATCCCTTAGCGGCTGGGCCTGCGAGCTGAGCGGTCCCTGTGCCAGGCCCTGCTGATTCACAGCTTGTGCATGTGGATGAAAACACTGCAGCGGGTCCTCTGCACCACCCCCCAACCAGGCAGGGCCACCGGAAGCTTCTCCCCCGCCTCCGGTGGGACCCGAAGTGGAGGCTTCTTGGCTTCCAGCTGATTTCTCCTGACCCTGCTTCTTCTTCCCCATAACAGCCCAGGGGACAGACAGCTGCTCACTGAGCCATGATTCTGATGTGAGCCCTTTGGGCCTCCCTGAGCCCAGGTTCTTCGTCCGAAAGATCAGGAAGATGCCACCTGCTGCCCGAGAGTGTTAGCAGAGCCCGTGCAGCTGGACGTGGGCCCCAGGCGGCTGGCGGGGGAGTCCCTGCTTCCTGCTCCATATTCAGCCTCTGCCGAGGGAATGGCCCAGAAAGTGGGGTCACAGCATAGAGCCAGGCCTGGCACCGGGCACAGTGTGCCCACAAACCGTGGACAGCACGGGAATGGCCTTGTGGGATGCAAGTGTACCAGAGGCATATCCTTCAGACATGGTACTTTCTTGCTTCTGAGATGTATTTCTTTCCCCTCAGATGAGAATAATTTCCAAAATCTGGACGCCTTCCAAAGAGCATGCCTGTTTAAGAGGCATGGACATAACGCGTTTATTGGCGCCCGCTGACGGCCGGTCGCTTGAGGGGCCCTGGGGATGTAGCAGGAAGGAGACAGCTGAAGCCCCGGGCTTTGTGGAGCTCTCGTCCAAGTCTGCCAGGGGAGACCAGAGAAAGGGACACATTAACAAGATCATGTCAGGGAGCCGTGGGTTCCAGAAGAAAATGAAGTAATGCAAAGGGTTGGAGAATCACCGGGAAGGCATCTTGGGGAGGCCTGCCCTGGAGAGTTTGGGAAGGAAGGTGACTCTGGAACTGAGGCCTGAAGGGGAGAATTGAGGCAGGGTTCAGAGGGGTTAATCCTACTTGGAGAGGGACTGGAATGGGAGCAGCAGGGGAAGTGGAAAGGGCGAGGGAGGAAATGTCTGAGAAGGAGCTGGTCTTGGGACAAAGTGGAAACTGGCTTCCTGGGCTGAGGGAGCTGCTTGGGCCAAGACCCTGAGATATGGAAGAGTCTGTGATATTGGCCTGACTGGGTGGCTTGAAGCCAGTGAAGGTGTCACTTTATAAGGGAGTATGGTTGGGGTCTCCTGGGAGATGTGTGTCCCCCATCCACATACAGCCCCAACTCAAGTCATGGAAAGATCTGCTACGAAAGCCTTCCAGGTGAAGGGAATGGCACGTGCAAAGGTCCTGAGGCAGGAGGGAGTTTGGCACATTCAGGAGCTGAAATGTTCATGAGGCTGCTGTGGAGTGAGATGAGGGAGGGGGCGGAATTCAGAGAGGCTGCGGGGGGGGGGGGGGCTGCATCATGTTCGACTTGCCTCAGGGATGAGTTGGGATTTGAACTACTGTGCATATGTTTGTTGTCTCTCTGGATGCTTTGATCGGATCAGCAGCGGCTTAGGATAGAGGAAAGCAGTTAATTGAGCCCTGTGTGTGCTGCATGACTTGAAAAGAGGCTCTCCGGGGCCCCAGGGAACTGAGTCCCCTCACCCTGGGGAGTTCTGGGATGCTTTTCTGAGGGGTGGGGGCGGGGTGCTGGGAACCCCTGGCTGTATCCTGGCGCTGGTGTTCGCAGTCCTGATTCCCTGAGGGGAGCAGCCTTGCAAGGTGACCAGAGGTGGGTCCACGAGGCTTCCACTTCATCTGAGGCCGGGGCAGAGCAGGTTATGGGCAAGTTTCATGCGGCTCGTACAGCACCTAGATTTCTCTCTGTAATTTTGGAATTGCAATGTTTAGAAATGAAGGTTAAAAAATAATCTAGGTTTCTGACTTGCTGGCACAACAGAAAACTCTGGCAGCCCTGGACCCCCGTTCCCGCACACCAAGCCCCAGCAGGAGCTGAGTGACGGCTGCCCGGGGCTGGGGGCACCTGCCCTCCTGCACTCCTGGGTCTCTGACCAGATCCCTAAGGGCATAGGAGTCTACGCTTCCAGCGGGGGGGGGGGGGGCAATGAGAGGCTGTGTTGTGGAGGGGGCCGTTGAGGCTGGGGTAGGGCTTGGAGGGGACAAGATGTGCCGGGAGCCCAGGGTGTCATGGTCACCCCACCGGCGGGTGCTGGCAAGCCTTGGCTGCCGGCGGTGGGTGTGGGCTGGAAGGACAGCACCTGCCAGCCTCCGGCCCAGACCGGTCTTTCTGGATTTCTCATGCTGACGGGTCCGTGGGTTTGTCTCTTTCTCCCAGTCGTCTCCATCCCTGTCCCATCACCCCCCTCCAGCTGACCTTTCATCCCGCAAGGAACCTCTTCACTGTCTGGATCGGACTCCCCATTAACTGCCCCATAAAGCTGGCCAGGAGGTTGTCATCAGCAATAATTGAAGGCTTTTCACGCCACCCGGGGCTCCCTTGGCCCTGGGGCCTTCCTTCAGGACGCGTGGGTGATCGTCCCCATGGCCTCTCCTTACGTTGGCCTGCTGCCTACGTGCACCCGGCTTCCTTAGTCATGAACGACTGACGGAGGTGCTCAGCGCCCCGGGCCGACAGTGCCCGTGAACCCGGAGGGCCTCAGGGCTTTCCAGCAGGAGACTGTAGGGCCTATGATGGAATTTCCAAGCGGGCATCGGCCCCTGCACCCCTGCAGAGGGGGGACAGAGGGAGGGGGGAAGCGCGCCTTCCCCAGCATAGGTGGGTCTCACCCTGAGCGCCGACAGTCTTGTCCCCACCGGCCTCAGGGCTGGAGAAGTCCCTTCTAGATGCTTCTAGCTGTGCATCTCTTCCTTGCACACCGTCCTCTTGTTCTTGTGTGCTGTGGCCTTCTTTTCTTCTTTGTGAGGAAGAAATGCATCAGGAGGGAAGGAGAGTCCTGGATGGCTAGGGGGCGTTAGGGGCACTGGCCGAGTCTCCAAATACCTGGGTGGTCCCGCCTAGCCCCATTGTACAGAGGGGCAAGTAGAGGCTTGAGAGCCTGGTGATGAGGGACGGGCACTGTTTCTGAGCTTGGCAGCCAGGAGCACCCCCCCCTTGGCTTTGAAGGCCCACTGCCACCCACCTTCCAGCTCCTCTGTGACATGTGACATGGAGAAGCCAGTCACTGTGGTGGGCCAGGCTGGGGACCCCCTGTCTGTGCCCCTCCACCCCAGCTTGCCAAATCTGACCCTTCCTAGTAGGAGCTGCGTTCTTTGGCCTGGTCTGGGAACTGGCCGGTGGGGCCCGGCCTCACTTTTCCAGCTCCGGCTGAGCGTGGGCAGGTCCTCGGATGGGAACAGAGAGACGTTTTCTCTCCCTCCCAGCACCTGCTTCAGCGGCGAACATGCCATAAAACTTAAAATCGTCATCATAACGTCGACGGAGGGCCTTGAACTTACCTGCACATCTGGATCCTTGAGCTTACCTGCGCGTGTCCCTGTGACCTTGGGCAAGTTTCTCAAGCTCTCTGGGACTTGGTTTCTCATTGGGCAGATGGGTTGGTGACGGTGCCCCACACTGAAGTCCTCAGGGCCGTGCCCGGTTAGTGCATGGCTGGGGCCACCTCGCTTGACCTTCACCAGGAACACTACCATGCGTGCCATCGCTGGACCCATGAATTTCAGAGCAAGAAGTGGCCTCCCTCAAGGTCAAGGCATCACTTAAAAGTCTCCTGAAGTCATAATGCCGTTGAAGAGATGAGGTGGGGTGGACAGTCACGGCCGCGCCCATCCCCCAGGCACACTGAGGGACCACGCCCCTCTCCAGCCTTCCCCAAGCCCCAAGACCCTGGGACCCCCTGGGGAAACTGTGCTGTGGATCCAACCTCTTCTTGGGAGTCTCCCCCACAACACACCCCATTAGGAGCCATCTCCACCCCCCATCCCAGTTTCCAGAAAGTTCTGTCTCTCCAGGAGTTCCAAACAGCCCGGGACCCCTTCTGGCCCTGCCCTGCCCTCCAGATGGCCTGACAAACGTGTGACCTGGCGTGGCCAAATTCCACAATGGTGGTTAAGCGTTATTTATTTCCTTTGGTGAGCATGTATACACACAGCCGGCTGGCCGAGCTCCCGGGCTGCGGCCGGACCGTGAGTCAGTGCCCCTTGTTCTCGCCTGCGCCCGGCCGTGGGGGCGGACGTAGACCCCGCCCATGCATATCAGCATTTTTCCTTTACCATCTTTACTATGGAAAGCTTCAAAAATGCCAGGAAGTCAGGAAGACCAGACAGTGATTCCGCTTCCCCGCCCTGCAGCGTCCTCACTGGCAAGGCTGAGCCGTCTCTCCCCACCTTCTGGGTTCCCTCTCTTGCTCTCTCCCGCACTGGGCTAGAGTATTTGAAAGCAAATTGCAGACATCACACCATGTGTGTCATTTTTTAAAAATGTAATTTGGAAATAATTATAGAGTCACAGGGAATTGCAAAGAGAATGCAGCGTGGTCCCATGGACCACCCTTCACCCAGCTTCTGCCCATGGTCCCACCTCCCGTGATTACGCCCCGATATCAGAACTGCGAGTCGACCTTGGTAAGAGGCACGCATGTGTGTGTGTGTGTGTGTGTGTGTGGCTGGCATTTTGTCCCGTGTGTAGATTCAGGGCACCCCCACCGTGGTCAGGAACAGAGCTACTCTCTCCCTGTAAAGATCGCCTATGGTGTCCCACCTGCCGCCCTGTCCCCCTGTCGCCTTGTCCCCGAGCCGCTGGCAGTGGTGTCTGGACTCCTTGCTCTAATTTTGTCCTAGCAGAATGTTTTATAAATCCTATAGCCTGTCTCCAGGAGGCTGGCTTTTCTGCACACAGCGTCATGCCCATGAGAGCCAACGGGGTTGTTCTGTGGATTAGCAGTTTCCTGCTTTTTATTTTTTTTTTTTTAAAGATTTTATTTATTTATTTGACAGAGAGAGATCACAAGTAGGCAGAGAGGCAGGCAGAGAGAGAGGAGGAAGCAGGCTCCCTGCCGAGCACTGAGTCGGATGCGGGACTCGATCCCAGGACCCTGAGATCATGACCTGAGCCGAAGGCAGCGGCCTCAACCCACTGAGCCACCCAGGCGCCCCAGTTTCCTGCTTTTTAGGGCTGGGTAGTAACCCCCGACAGGGACATACCACGGTCTGCTTAACCGGTCGTCTGTTGTTGGGGGGCGGGGGGTGCGGGAGCGTCGGCTGCTTCTAGGTCTTGGCTGTCCACGACGGACTTTTGTGTGGACACGAGTTTTCATTTCTCTGGGGTCAGTGCCCACTCAGGATAAATGTCTGCATTTATGTTCAGTGCTTAAGACAAGGACCAGCTCTTTTCTGGAGTGGCCGTACGGGCTTATGGTTTGAAAGGGAAGCATCTAGCAGGAGTTCAGCCGGGCTGGCGGGGGAGATTCTGAGCAGCCCGCCCTTGCCTCGGGACTGTTGAGCCCCTCCCAGGCCCAGGCTCTGCCCCAGGTTCCTTTCCCACAGGGGATGTTCGGTTCCCCTTTTGGAAGGGACATTTAAACCTCAGACACCATTTGTTGGAGGCCACAGTCAGCAGGTGGGAGCCTCCGGGTTCAAGCCCAGCCCCCTCCCGCTCCAAAGCCCGTGGCCTTGACACCCTTCCTTGTCAGGGCAGAGGAGGCAGAAATCGGTGCTGAATGTCGGAGGCGAGCAGGGAGCAGACCAGAGGAGTCGGGGAGGAGGGGCCGGGGTGGGAGCACGGCCTCCGGGGAGAGGAGGGGTGGCAGGGTCTGCCCCAGGACTTTAGCGGTCAACCCCTCCCTCTCTCCATCCCCGATGGATGGAGCCGGTGTTCCGCTGTTAGCTCGGTCATCTTGGCCCTGGGGCCTGACTGTGGGATTTCACGTGATGGGCATGGCCGTTTTTATCACCACTCGAGAGACACACGATCTGAGGCTTCCCAGTTCCCACGTGGTCCGGGGCATGCTTGGGGGGGGACCCTAGAAGTCTCTGCCTGGCCTGATGTCTTCCAGGCCTGCCCATCTCTCCAGCCAGCCCCTTCTTACCCGACTGTGAGCTGTGTGAGCCCGGGTGGGTGACTTGGGCTCTCTGAGCCTTCTTGTCCCCTCTGTGCTGGGGCATGAGTCTTCCCCAACGTGGGCAGGCCTGGCCAACCACCCAGATTCCCAACCTGAAAACCACTTCGTGGCCAGAAAGCGGGTGAGGGGACCGGTAGCCGAGGCCCCCGCCCTGGGGTCCCAGCCCTAGCCCCAGGCCCAGTACCAGGTATGACCCTGGGCAAGTCCCTTCGGCTCAGGCCCCTTTCCCCACGTAGGAAAGGTGGTTCTCAGGATGGGATTCACAGAGTTGATTCCTCTGACAGCTCTTTTTGCATGTGATACCTTACATAAATATGGAGCTTATCCGTTCTTTGGAGCTACATGTTGGAAGCTCTGTATTTTTCTTTTTGCTCCTGCATCTCTTCTGTGACTCTGATTTTGTTTTTTAATACCACGGTGGGGGGTTGTATTTCTGGTCTGCTCCCAGGGCCTGTGTGGCTGCAGGAATGGGGACCAGAAGGCCCTCCTCTGTGTGCTTGGCTAGGTTCAGCGGTGTTTTTTGAGGCTTAGCACCGGGGATGGAAAGAGAGGCCTGGTGTGTTCTTCACCCTCGAGGGACCCACAGCCCACGGGGGAGTCGGGAGTGAGTGGACCATCACCAAATAGGGTGGTCTGTGCATCCCGGGAGGGATGCCGTGGTCACTGGGGGAGCTGGTCCCAGCCTGGTTAGAGAGAGGAGGGCCCCTCGGGGGTCTTCTGTGAGATAGGAAAGCCCCAGAAGAGTCCAAAAAAGGACCGAGCGGGAGTTGGGCAGTTGGGGGGTGGAGAAAGTTGGGGGGTGGCAGTTGGGGGGTGGTCTAGGCAGAAGCAGCAGCGCACACCAAGCCTGGGAGGGTGTGGGCACAGTGTCCACATGTCCCCGAGGTGTGAGTTGCCCAAATCACTCTTCACAGTGGGCGGCCAGCCAGGTGCTGCGGCTTACCTTAAGATTGGGCTGTTGCCATCACACCTGCTGTGCAGCTCGGACCTGCAAAGTCTCCTTCTCTGTCCTTAAATATTTACAGTGTCATCTGTTTGTCTGTCGGTCTGTACCTCCATCTGTCCCTCATTCATCAGCCAGCCAGCCAGCCATCCATTCATCTGTTCATCCGTCTGTATGTCACTCACCCATTCTTGACTTCATGCATGTGTCTACTCCTCTGTCCGTCCATCCAACCCTCACTAATCCATTCCCCGTCCATTCATCCATCCATGTCTCTGTCCTTCTGTCCATCCGCTCGACCAGCCAGCCATACTTCAGCCCAGCCGGGCAGTCAGCCATCCGCAAGGTATTTACTGAGTGCTGACGCTGCTCTCGGCCCTGCTGGGCGCAGCCTTCCCTGGGGAGGCACAGGGATGAGCAGACGTGGGCTGAGCTTTGCTCTACTCCACTGGGGCCCTGCCTAAGACGGGCACAGACTTGCCGCTGGAGTGCCTCCCTCTCCGGGCTGCCCGATCTTGTTAGCAGGGAGGCGGCCCTTGCCTCTCCGCTTGGGAAACCAGCCCTGACAATCTGTTCTTGGGAGCGTTGCCTCCCTAGACAGAGGGAGAGGAGATCGCAGACCACACATGGCTGTGTGCTCCCCAGGACCAGGGCTTCCCCTCTGCCTCTGCCAAGTACGCCACCCTTTACTGCCTTTCTAGGGATATGAACCTGGGGCAAACTTGAACCCTAAACACACTACAGATGATGTGTTCAGCTCTGTGTTCCCACTCCAGGCCTTTGGGTTTCCAGACAAAACTCCAAATGTTCATGGTGCCCATTGAGCATTTTATAGTCCATCCTATCTGGTCCCAGAGCCTGACAGTGACCTTGTGACTTAGGTAACTTAAAACAAGTCCCCACTGGTGGTACTTGGGAAAACTTGAAGCCCTAACCTCACCGTGGACCCTGTAGTAAGAGGGCAGGGTGTGTCTAACACAGAGTTCTTAGCAGAGTGTGCGAGAGGGCCGAGGGACGCTCCCATAATGCCAAGAGGTGGCCTGATGGGGTGGGGGGGTGAGATGTAGGAGACATTTAGAAGGGGTACCGGGGACCCAGGGCCAGTGGAAGATGAAGGAGGGGGTGTCCTCTCTGGTAGCTAGGGAAGCTAGCTGAGTGTCCTGGAAGCCCCTCCCTCAAACACCGTGAGGAGAAGTCACAAGATCTCTAGGGTTACAAGGGTACATGATGTAGGGGGCAGGAAAGAGTTTAGATCTGGAGGGTGAAGATGAGTGGGGTGCAGGTCAAGGGAGAATGGGGGGCATCTGTGGCAGATGGCACAGCACGTACTAAGGCCCTGTGGCAGCCAAAACAGAATGGAGAAGGGACCAAAGATGGCCCACGCGGCTGGACAGGAAGCAAGGTGTAAAATGAAGTTGGAGGGTGCAGGAGCCAGGCCATGGGGACACTGAGGAGCCACCGAAGGGCTTTTGGTGGGGACATCATCCAAGATGTCCGCACCGGACAGCCAGCTGCAGGTGACGTTCTTAGATTGTCAGTCCAGGAGCTGGAGCAGGTGCTCAGGTGAGAAGTGGTGAACTCCTAGGACTTTCATAACCAGAAACAATATCAAACCCCATACGTGTTCGTCTCCTTAGGCTGCCATGACAAATTGACCAAAGCAGCAGGGCTTCAAACAATGGAAATTGATTCTCGCAGAACTCTGCAGGCTCAGAGTCTGACATCAAAGTGTTGGCAGGGCCTGTGCTCCCCTCTGAAGACTCGAGGAAGAAGCCCTTCTTGTCTCTTCTAGCTTCTGGGGTTTACAACAATCCTTAAAAACCCGATTTCCAAATAAGGTGCCCAGAGTCAGGACGGCAGCATTGCTTTCTGGGGAACATAATTCAAGCCACAACACCATAGGATCCTGATTTTGTTTAGAAAACTCATGCATAGTCATGGTGTGTCTCTCCATCTGGATGCTTGTTACAGGGGAGGTGGTGCTCTGAAAATTCGGAAAGCTCTACGTTTCTGAACCGTGCTCTTTTCTGCACATGTGTTCTACTCCCATGAACGTATTATCACGTATGCACGTGGTGAAAACAGACTGGCAGCTGCTGTCCCATGACGTTAGCAGAGGCTCCTGCTGGGTGGTGGGTTTATGGATCCATTTCATTTTCTCCCCATATGTTCCAACTTTCCTGCCATAGGCATGCATTACTTTGATCAAATAATAAATCGGTGCCTATCATAAAAGAAGAGCTGGGATATTCTGTCCGCTCACTCACCAAGCCTTCCTGGTCCCCAGAGCTATTGCAGCAGGAGGTGGGTGTCTGGATGGGAATTTGATCTGCCTTAAGATTGTGCTCCAAATAAATATTTTTAGCCCCATTACCCAGCCCCTTCAAATGTCCTGCTAATGATCTATGGCCATGATGATCCAAACATACTTACTGTGGAGCGTGGGGCTTGGTGATTACCTCACCTGTGTCCTCTTTTGGAGGACGGAGAATGAGGGTAATAATAGAACTGAACTCATGGGTGGCTGGAGGCTTCACCCGGATAATGCACGTGAAACCCTTTGCACGGGGTCCTGGCCCAGGGACGAGCTGCCACGAATGCCCTCCTGATTAGAAAGTGCCCAAGGTATGGGTCAGGCAGCTCGGTGTCTTGTTTAACAGTTCAGCTCATCAGGGAAAGTCCAGTCAATGACGCCTTGCCCCATTGCATGGTGTGCCTGGGTGGGGGACGCACAGGGTGGTGAAGGCTTCCCTTTCCGGGCATGTTTTCCCATTTGGCTCATTTTTAACACAACTTGGCACTCGCCCCCTCTGTCTTGCTGTCCTGTGTGTGTCTCTGTCTTGTCTCCTGTGTGCTGTCTCATCGTGTGCGTTTAAGGCCACGTGCTAGCATGACAGTTAAGCCATCACAGGAAAATTTAGAGGAAGCAGGTGGGGTGAGCTGCGGAGCTGCGGAACTGCTGAGATGGTGAGATGGTGGCGGGACTAGGGGAGCCAGTCAGCGCGGGGAGGCGGTCTTTCGCCCTCCAGGCCCCACCCCTGGCCTGGCTCCGCCCCCAGACCCCGCCCCCAGGAGGCGGTACTTCTCCAGCTCTCCGCTCCCCCCCCCTCCCCCGCCCTGGGTTTTGGCTCCCCAGGGTTTTGGGGTTGGGACTTTGGAACTTGGTCTTTTGGCAGTATCTGTCCGAATTACAAATGCAGAAACCCTCTGTCCCAGCTGGGCTGCAGCCCAGCAGCAGTCCTAGAGATAAACGGAGACTTGTGGGACCTTATTTTTGTGCAAGGTTATCCTTCGCAACATTGTTTCTAAAAGCGAAGGAGTGAAAACAGCCTAAACCCCCATGAGCAGGAGCTGATTAAAGAAACTGGCACCGTCCGTATAATGGGAATACTTTACTCTGCAGCCCTCAGCAACAGGGAGGAACCGTCTCCGAGCTTTATTAGCTGAGTAAAGCAAGGTTCAAACAGCGTATAGTATATACCTCTTTGCATCATTAGCTTCTCTGCAGTTACCACTGAATGGCTAAGTGTTACCTATGGAGGTGGGGGTCAAGCAGAGGAGCTGGGAAGGAGAGGGAATGCAGATTCGTTCATTGCCCTTTTTCTTTATTTTTTTTCCTTTTGGACCCAGGGGAACTTAGCACTTTTCAGAATTTCAAAGTCAGTAAAAATGAAACATCTTTAAAGCAAAGCATGTTTTAGAGCAGCAGCTTCCGTGTGTCACGTTGAGTCTCACTTCAGCCTCTTATGGCTGTGTAACCTCAGGGAAGTGACTCAACGTCTCTGTTTCATTTCCTCCATCGATGAGAACAGGGGTAATAATAGCTCTAACCTTGGGCTGTTGGGAGGATTCTGTGGGATCACCTGTGCCCAGAGCCTGACAAGAAGCAGGCAAGCAACAAGAGTGTCATTGGGCTTCCGGAAAGCCCACTAGTTTGGATGAGGAGCCAGGTGGCGGCATGTGAACCCCAGAGCCGATGTGAGCCCTTGCTCTTCTGTCAGTCTCGTGCCTGTCTTCTCTCTGCTGTGGGGGCCCTGGCATGATGGAAGCTGCTCATTAAATGCAGTGGAGTCTTGCCCCAGCCCCCCTCCTCCCCACTCCCCACTGCCTCCCCACCCCTGCCCCAGCCTGTGGCTTAGGCGGGCAGCAAGGGGAGCTCTCCTAGGCTTGAGTCCTGAGTGCACATCAGTTGGGAGCTGGGGCTGGGTGGGTAGAGGGTTGCCTTGAAATGCATGAGCCTCACTTAGATCCCGGGCATTACGTATGAGGCCACCAAATGGTGAGCCCCCTTGGAGCCCACTCAGGCCTCCTGCACTGCCTGAAACTTTGGCTCTCCTAAGCGTGAGGAGCCCGGGCGCAGTCCACAGCATCGCGTCCCACATCCCACGACTGCCTCTAGACCTCATGCTGCACGGATGATACCAGCAAAGAGGGGGCACCACTTCCCCAAAACAAACCGCATGCCAAATGCTAGCACTCAGTTCAGAGGCTGTCTCACTTCCTGCCCAGGGAGAGCTTTTTCTAGAAGGTTCCACACACCATGACTTTAGGGGCCGGTTTTGCTGAAGAAAACAGCCTGTGGGCTTCACTTTGTTCCCCCGGTGAAATGGAGATGAGATCCTTCCTGCCTCCTCCTGGTGAGGACAAGATGAGGCTGGCGGTTGCTTTGGAGGGAACAGGGAGCAGGGGATTTCTTTTGCGCGTCTGCCTTAACTCCGTGGAGACATTCCTGAAATACGAGCAAACGTGACTTCTGTCACACGATTGCTCTTTCAATAAGGTGGACGTGGGTGGGTGTGTAAGACAGCTCCAGACTCAGGTGTGTTGGATTTCAAATTTTCTATAAATTCATTTAATTTCTGTTTAAGCCTAAATCCTGTCAGGCTGATGGAGAAGCTTAGCTTTGCTTTTTCAGGGTTATCCTGCTTTGCAGAGTCAACGCTGTGGTCTACTGGCCCAGACAGATACAGGAGATAGGGATGGGGGTGGTAATCAGGGGCCCCTCGAGGTTCTGGAAGGTGGGGCTGCTTGGGTCAGGACCCTGTGTTCAGGGGCTTCCTTTTTCCCCTCTTGAAGTCTCTCTGACACTCAAGAATCAGAATGGTCTTCCCTTCCTCCATTCTTCCCTTACTCAATGTAATCTTTACCCTGTTGGCTTCCAGCACATTCTTGGCACAAGTACGGGGCCCTGGCCTCATTTCCCCGAAGCCCCTGAGGGCTAGGACAGGGCTTGGCAAACCTTCTGTACAGCAAGTATCTCAAGCTTTGCCGGCTGAATGGTCTCTGTAGCAATAACTCCTCTCTGCCACTGTAGGTCAAAAGCAGCTGTGGAGAGTTTGTATGCAAACTTGGGTGTGTCTGTGTCTCGATAAAACTTTATTAACATCAGTACGACAAAAAAGTGAGAAATAAACGTGATGTGCTAAAGGGGTTAGCTAAGGCTACTGTAATAACCATAAATGCAATCATCAAAATGTGTTAAACCAACACCCATGCACCTTAAACTTACACAATATATTTTTTAAAGATTTTATTTATTTTATTTGACAGACAGAGATTACAAGTAGGCAGAGAGGCAGGCAGAGAGAGAGAGAGAGAGAGAGAGGAGGAAGCAGGCTCCCTGCTGAGCAGAGAGCCCAATGCAGGACTCGATCCCAGGACCCTGAGATCATGACCCGAGCCGAAGGCAGCGGCTTAACCCACTGAGTCACCCAGGTGCCCTAAACTTACACAATATTATATGTCACTTCTATCCCCCCCAAGTGTTTTTAATCTAAAAAAATATGTTAAATGTTATTTTCAAAAATAGCACTGCCAGAAAAAATCATCGGTATCAGACTGGGAAAAAACACCAATAATAGACAGCCTACAGCGCAGGAGAGATGTCTGCAAACTTCATATCTGATCAGGGCTGGAATCCAGAAGACATAAGGGATCCCTGTGGCTCAAAAGCAAAACAACAAGCAACCCAAAGAAAACATGGGCAGAGGACTTGAGTAGACATTTCTCCGAAGAAGACACGACCGGCCAGCAGACACGTGAAAAAGGGTTTAGCCTCACTCATCAGCAGGGAAATGCCGATCTAAACCACACTGAGGTATCCCCTTACACCCATGAGGATGGCAACTTTAAAAAACCAAAAAAACAAGAGTTGGCAAGAATGTGGAGAAATTGTAACCTTGTGCCTGCGCGCGGGGTTGTATGAGGGGGCGGCTGCTATGGAAATGGTCTGGAGTCTCCTCAAAAAATTGAAAATCAAACTCCCAGCTGATCCAGTGTGCCAGGGCCTCAAAGAGCCGTCTGGACACCCCCGTTCCTGGCCAAACTGATCCCCATCGCCCAGATGTGGAGACTCCCCAAGTGACCGATGGACCAGTGAGGAAAATGTTGTGTGGCCCTACAGTGGAGTGCCATCCCGCCTTAGGAAGAGAGGGAAATCCCGCCGTATCTCTGCGATGACCACGAATGCACTGGCCGGCTCAGCAACAGAAAGCCAGTCCTGGAAAGACAAATACTCTTTTTGAGTCTACACGGGAGGCATCAAAAGTAGTCATACTCACGGCAGCAGAGAGTAGGGTGGTGGTTGCCGGGGCCTGGGGCTTGGGGAAGGAAGAGTTTGCTGTGCAATCGGTCTAAAAAGCTTCAAAAAGGCCAAATGAGTACATTCCAGAAACCGGTACAACATCTTGCCTAGAGTTAACGGTAGTGTCTTGTGCACCGAGAAATTTGTTGAGAAAGTAGATTTCACATTCTATTAAAGGTTACCACGTTCGTTTAAAAAAAGGGGGGGGGGCAGTGGGCTGAGTCTGGCTCCCAGGCTGTACGCGGCTGTCCCCCAGCCTGAGCCTTTGGAAGCCAAAGCCTCAGAGGCCCAGAAAGTGAATCCAATGTTCATCTTCAAACACCAGCTCATTCTTGAGGACTTCTGTTAACTCAACTGTCCCTCCCTAATTTGCCTTCAGAGGGCAAGACGCATTCTCCTACCCTGATTGACCCAAAGCTACCTATGCCTGATGCTGCTGGGGTCACCAGACTCTTGGCATCTCTTTCCGGAACATTCTGAGAATTTCCTATGTCCCCAGGAGCACTAGATGTGTGGCTCAGGCAGCTCTGGGTTGGGGGTCCAGCTGCTCTCGGGTAGAGTCCTGGTCACACTACGTTCTTTCCTGCCTTGGCCAAGATTCCCAACCTTTCCGATCTTTGGTTGCCTCATCTGTAAACTGGGGAAACTCCCAGCACCTAGGCTCCAGTGGTCCCAAGGCACACATGATACAATGTCAGATGCCCGGAAGTGGGTGTTTAATGAATGGGAACTGTTCACCCAGAAACTCACTCCAACTCAGGAAAAGACTTGAGGCCCCTGCTTAGAGATTCAGTCCTTCCTCCTGTGTGTCCATAGGCTAGCTATGAAACCTCTCTGAGCCTCCGTTTTTGCATCTGGGCAACAGGGATAATAGTGTGCAGCAGGTGCTTCATAAATGGGGAGCTATTTGGTGTTTAACTCTACTGAGTCCCTTCCTCGCTGCCATGTTGGCTCACCTGGGTTGGCCCGCCAGGTTTCCCTGGGATCGCGTTGTCTGGTCATGGTGGAGGCACCACCCAGGTCACTCAGTGCTGAGGTTCTGGTCACCCAGAGTCTGGGCACCAGCATCTGCTGGAATGCATGACGTCGCTTGCTCTCCATTTTCTCTCTCCCTGCATGGTTAGCTTCTCCTTCTGCCAATAGTTGAGGCTTTCCACTGTGATTGACGTGTGGCAGGTCCTTTAAGAACGTTGTTTGGTTTTTTTTGTTTTAAATGGATTGACTTTTTTTTTTCTTAAAGATTTTATTAATTTATTTGACAGACAGAGATCACAAGTAGGCAGAGAGGCAGGCGGGGGCGGGGTGGGGGGTTCGGGGAGAGGAAGCAGGTTCCCCGATGAGCAGAGAGCCCTATGCGGGGCTCAATCCCAGGACCCTGAGATCATGACCTGAGCCGAAGGCAGAGGCTTTAACCCACTGAGCCACCCAGGTGCCCCTTGTTTGGTTTTTAAAAATGAGTTGGTTTCAAGAAAACTAAAAACAGGGAAAGAGCACAAGAGGAAATACCACCCAGGACTCAAGTTTGGGAAAGTCTGGGATAGGACAGGAGCCTGCCTGGGGAACATGTTGGAGGGATGCGGTTTGGGATGGCGAGCTAGGAACCAGATTCAGTGAGGGGTCCTGGAGGCACTCTTGCTACTTTGGGTCAGCCTTATTTTCCTTGTCTGCAAAATGCTGATGATCGCTGTGACGATGATGAGAGATCCTGGAGGCCGAGGGTAGGACGTCCTAGGCACAGGGCCTGGCACGTCATAAAATTTAGGTACTAATTTTTAAGATGGGAGGCAGAGCTGAATATAGAGGGGATTCTCTGGATCGGGTCCCGGAAGAGAAAAGGGACATTCGTGGAAAAACGGGAAACCTGAATGAGGTCTGGAGTGTAGTTAATAGTAACATCCTAATGTCAAGGTCTTCATTTTGAGGAAACTACTGGTCGTTCCACGAGGTGATGGGTTTCGGGGAAGCTGGGTAAGGGGTTGCAGGATGCTTTCCTGCCTCAGCAACTCTTCTCTACATCCATGATCTCTCCAGAAGAAAGTTTGTTTACAAACATTCAAGAGGATGGGGGCAAAATGCTGTAGTTAACCAGGGAAGGGAGGTGCTGAGTCCCGGAAGTCAAGGCAAGGTGTCCTGGGGGCGGTGGGAGAGGGCGGATATCGGGTCTTGGAGAGAAGAGCTCACCACGTAATGTGCTAGCTCCCTGTGGGACCCAGGGCGGGCTCTGGGATGCCCCCAGCTCCACGCTCCGAAGGGCCCCACCCTTGGTTGTAGGCTCTGCTGGCGCCATTTTGAAATGCTTACGAAGTTTTGAACCAGGGCCCTGCATTTTCTTGTGTACTCGGCCCTCCACAGATTCTGCAGCCGGTCCTGGTGGGAGCCCTGAGTTGAGCATCCCCCCCCCCCCCCCCCCCAAACACACACACACACACACACACACACACACTCTAGACCATTGCTTTTGTTCTCTGAGGCTGTTGCAATGAGTCACCACAAGTCAAGGAGTTAAAATAATGCCAGTCCTTTGGCTGTGGGTTGGGCAGCAGCCTCTGGGAAGCCGGCATGAGGTGACTGGAGCCCACAGAAGATGGCCGCTTCCCGTCACAGGCCGCCTGTGGTGGTCTTTGACTGTGGCAAGTTGGTCCCATGTTCCTAATGGCCTTGAATGTCCTTGGCTGCCTGGTAAAAGGGCACACGTGGTTCTTTTTCTTCCCCCGACCCGTGCCCTCCCCTCCTCTTCACCAGGGTCCCCCCTCCTCTGCTTTCTGGGGAGTGGGATGGCTGGTAGCAGGAGCAGTGAGGTCACCTGGAAATCCCAGCGCCCTGCTCTGAGGTTGTGCTGCAAAGGAATTGTCATTGTGGCGGGGACACCACAGCCCAGCGAGCGGGAGTTCGTGCCCTAAGCCCCTGGCCCTCTCTTCGGATGGGCTAGGGGATGGCTTTTGTTTTGGTGATAGCAGCTGTCAGCCCCAGGGACATGCCAGGCACTGCTGAGTCCAGGGACAGCACAGTGAAAACCCCGGGTGAGCCCTTGTGCTCCTGGGGGATGTGCATCAAGGTCCACATCAGGGAGAGCAGAAAGCTGTGAAAACGCTACAGTTAGGCAATGGGGGGAGAGAGCAGCCTGAGGAAGGCTCCCCAGGCCTCTCAGAGCAGGTCCTATGGGTGGGGGGGACACCCTGCAGGACAGAAGCACCAGCAGGGACACGAAGCTGCAGGCAGAGGGAACAGCAGAGGCAAAGGCAGGGGGCCACATGTCAAGGCGGGAGCCAAGGCCATGGCCCTGCAGACCAGGTGGAGCCGGGCTCTGAGAGGTGGGGTCGGGGCAGGGTTCCAGGCACAGGGAGTGTGAATTTCCAAGGACTGGCCAGTGGAGGTGGCCTCGGGGATATCTGCTAGGAGGAAGGGCAGGTGAGGGGTGTGGGTAGTAATTTGGCAAGGTGGACTTACTTGGAACACATTCTGGAAGGCAGTCTGCTGGGACTTTTATACTGGAGCCCCCCACCCCCCACCAAGGCACACCCCTTGGGTCCTCTAGGCAGGCCCCAGTCCTATCTCCAGGCCTCTGGGAGGCCACATGCAAGCCTCCCTCCCCCTGCACGCTCTGGGAAGCCGTGGCAGTAGAGAAGCTGTCATTCATTCTGAAGTAGAGGGCACCACGCAAGCCAGGATGGAGGACTGGGCCCCCTTCACCCTGCCTCGCCTCCTGCCCAAGCCCTTTGTCCCTTAAATGGGTACCTGGGGGTCACTGGTAGCCTTGGCCTCCAGTGAAGGCCCCCTCCCCCTCATCCTGGATAGACCAAGAGCACCAGGCCAAGGGCATCCTTGGAGCATGGGCCTCCCTCCCGGGCACCCCCTCCAAGCCCTCCCAGCCCCTTGGAAGCACCTGCAGACTTCCAGAACCATCTCCTCTCCAGAGGATCTCAGCAACCCTCAGCCCCAGCTGCTCCTGCCCCTCACCCCCAAAATCAACCTCCCAGGGTGGGCGCAGCTCACCCTAACAGGGACTGAGCTTGGAGGGCAGCACGGAGCTCTGACCAGGACACACACCTGGTCACATCTGGGGGAGCCTCCCCGAGGCGGTCAAGCCAAGGTGTTAGTGGAGCGTGGCTGGTTGAGCCTATTTAGGCTGGAAGAACCCTAAATAGCCATGGGCAGAGGATGGGGCCAGTACCTCAAAGTATATTGAGATTTTAGTGCCAGTGGGAAATAACAGGAAACTGCCTTAAAAAAAAAATAAGGTCTATTTCTGTGGTCATGGCCTGGGCAAATCTGGGTGGAATTAGCTCATTTCTGTAAAAATGAAACAAATAAACCACATGTATATACAGGGAGCTTGTAAGGAGAAAGGTTTGGAAAGGGAAAAAATATATATATGGCTGAACGGTCACCCCGTCCAGGGTACGCAGGAGTGTGGTGGGCCGGGGAGGGGGGTCGTGAGGTTCAGTGCAGGGCGGGAAGGACATCGGGCTTTTCCTTTGTTCACCTCTGCCCTCTGGCTTGCTTTAAGGAGCCTCCATTGCATTTGTAGCTTGGAAGGAAAATCCAATAAAACGTATTTTTTTTAGACCTGTCCTGAGCTAGGTTCCATGCTCCCAGCAGTGGTGGCTACATTGGCCCAGTGTCTGCTGTGCCCCGTACTTATGAGAACGCTGGGGTCCTTGTGTTCCTCACGCTAATGCTGTAGGTGAGGAATCCGGGGGACAGAGAGGTTGAGTGACTTGTCAAAGGAGGCACAGCTGGCCAGAGCTGGTACCTGGGGACAGAGAGGCCGTCCATCACCTTTTCTTGTTATCATGGTGGGCAGAAGAGTCGGTAGTGAAAGTTTGGGATAAAAGATCAACCTAGGCTGCCTAGGGATGGGCAGATATGTCTGCGCTCTCTGCCAAGCGGCAAGGCTGCTCCCCAACTGGAGGGCAGGGAAGGGCCGATCGACGGAGTGCCCCCTCCCCCTCCACTTAGCATTAGTCATCACCCATGCAGCTGGGAGGAGAAAAGCCACAAATGCACAACAGGCTCCTTTGCCCCCTCTTGCTCCAGGGGCTTTCAAGATGTCAGTGTGGGTCTGGGAGGCCGACCGTCACTCCCTTCCTCGCCCCCACCCAGCCATAGGATCCCAGTGTCCCTGGCCCACACGTAGGCAGCTCCAGGCGGGGCTATGAAGTGGGCTCAGCTCCGGTGATGGTGGTCTGGTTCGATTTCTCTCCAGAGCCTCAGCAAATGGTTGGATGACATTTATGGCACTAAGAGGGCTGGGTCACATCTAGGAACTGGGCCAACATGCTCACCTCTGGATGGGGCAAATTAGAACTCAGCTAATGCAAAGAAAAGTTGGAGGGGGTGCCTCGGTGGCTTATTGGATTGAGTGTCTGACTCTTGATTTTGGCTCAGGTCTCGATCTCGGGGTCTTGAGATTGAGCCCCACATTGGGCTCCACATTCAGTGTGGCGTCTGCTTGAGATGCTCTCTCTTCCTCTCCCCCCACGTAAGGGCACATGCTCTCTTTCTGTCTCTAAATTAAATAAATCTTTAATGAATAATAAAAAAGAATGGTTGGAAAAATCCAACTGTGGATAGAAATGAGGTGACAACTGGTCCTCAACCAGTGGTTGGAGAGGTCTGGTATATAAATACCCTAGCTCCCTCACCTCTTGCTGGACCCGTTCTGAGGAACTGTCTCCCCAGGTTCCTCAGTTACACTGAGCTCTGGTTGCTCACAGAGGTATCCGTTTGGTGACATGTCCCTACTGGCTTCCTTTCTGGTCTCCCATTACCTCCTCCCACGGCCTATCTTTGATCCATTGTCCCTATGGCAGAGGTATTTATTAAAATCTAAATACAATCATGTTCCTCTTCTGCTCAAGACAAGCCATTACGTTCCCAGCACAGATGGAGAACTTTTCCAGTTTTTTCCCTATAACCTCTGCTCTAGACCGAATGTGTCCCATGAAAGTTCGTATGTTGACTCCTAAGCCCCAAGGTGATGGTGTTAGGAGATGGGGTCTTTGGGAGGTGACTGGGTACAAGGGTGGAGCCCTCCTGAGTGGGACTAATGTCCTGATAAAAGAGACCCTGGAGAGTTCTCTCACCCCTTTACCAGGTGAGGATGCAGAGAGAAGGCGACTGTCCATGAGCCAGGAAGCTGGCCCCCATCAGACCCTGAAATGGTCCACACCTTGATCTGGGACGTCCCAGCCTTTAGAATTGTGAGAAAGAGATTGAGTTGTTGATGAGCCTCCCAGTCTGTGGGATCTGGGTTATAGCAGCCCAAATGCACCAAGCCAGTCTCCGAGCCGTGTGATCTGGTCTGGCACATCCTCTCTCGGTCTTCATCCGTCTTCCTCACCCTGCTCCCTCCATACTCAAAATCCCAGGCTCTGCTCTGACTCGGGGCCTTTGCTCAGCTCCTTGGGAAAATTTCTTGGAAATTTTCTCGTCCCTGTGCTTCTGGTAGACTCAGCCTAAGCATGTCTTGGAGGAATCTCTCCTGATCACTCATCTAAAGTTAGCCCACATCATGGCCTTCTCTCTTGGTCTCTTATACCCTGTTCTTCACAATTCATAATTGCTTTTGTCTGTCTTCTTCCCTAAATCCCAAGCTTCCTGAGATCCGAGTCCTGTATATTTCTTGCCACCATATACCCAACACCTAGAATAGGATGTTCTTGTGCTGTGTGAGTGAAACGCACAGTCGGTGTCCTGGGAACCCATCTGGGACACATGTCCCTTCGTAGGGATAACTCAGCATGGTCTTCATTGGGGCACCTATTCCCCAGAGCTCCCCGCATTCAGGGGCCACAGTCCCCTGCTCTGAAAGGCCTGGATTCTAGAAACGGGGTAGAATCCTATCTTGCCTTCTTCTATAGCATGTCTCAGTGAGCCTTACTGAGTGCCAACCCCAAAACATAGCTGCTTGAAACAGCAATTGATTTTTTTTTTTTTTTTTTTTGATGCTGTGGGTTAGCTGGGTGGGTTCTGTGCTGGTTACACATGGGCTCACTCAGCCAGAACGTCTGCTGGCCTGGAAGGTCCAGATGGCACCATTCCGTGTGTGGCAGCTGTGGTTGGCTGTTGGCTGTTGGCTTTGGTGACTTCCATTCTCCTTCATGAGGGCTTTCGTGCTCCAGGAGGTAGGACCCACTTCCGTATGTGGCGCCTTCAGGTCAGCCTTCTTAGTCAGCAAAGATGGAAGCTGCCAGGCGTCTTGAGGCTTGGGCTTGGGGCTCATACAGTCCCACCGCTGGCAAGTCCTATTAGCAAAAGCAAGTCACGAGGCCAGCTTAAATTTAGTAGCACTCTTTGGCAGGGGAACAACCGAGAATTTCTGCCCATGTTTAATCTAATGCAGTGGGCCGTGAAGCCTTGGGCCAGAGACCTAACCTCTCTGTGCCTCGCTTTTGCCCCACTGTGAAATGGGTCTGTTGGCATCTATTGTATAGAATTGAGAAGGTACATGCAAAGTGCTTAGCACACAGCCTATCTCTTAGGAGGTGCCCGGTGAAAAGGAACTATTATTATGACTTTTGCTGTCAGCAACAGCATTACAGTAATTACAGTGGGAGCGTAGGAAATGATGGATGGATGGATAGCTAGATGGCTGGATAGGTGGGTGGATGGGTAGATGGGCGGTTAGTGGATGGAGGAACGGACAAATGGCTTTTGACATTCGAACGGTGTGTAGTCCCAACAACCCATCCGGGGATAAGTCATCTCACTTCATGGAGTTTAGAATAAATAGCCGCTCTTTGCTATGGAGTTCAGACACTCCTAAAGAGACCTGATCTCTTGCTCAGTTTACTTTTTCATCCTCTGCATTTGGGAAGGAGGGAGGTCAGGCAATTCGGCTGCAGGCTTCGTGCCCCAAAGATTATATACAGCTCTCTCTCTCTCTCTCTCTCTCAGTCTCTCTCTCTACACACACACACACACACACACACACACACACACACCCCAACTCCACAGCCTCAGCCTCAGCTAATTGTAACCCAACACTAGCAATTGTGACAAACACAGCTAAGCTTCCCACTGGCAAGCTAAGTAGCAAACCATATGGGGTCGGAGCCCAAGGGAGTCTGTTGACACACATTCCTCTGGGTGCTAGCTGGGGTGCAGCCCAGGTGGGCAGCCGTGAGGGACTCCCTAGAGCAGAGTGCACCTTCTGGCTGCTGCTTCAGGCAGCTCTCATAACCCCTGGAGCAGGAGGCTGCCCCCCCGGGGGCTGCCTGGGCAGGGTGGAGGTAATCTTCTTGGAAAGGACAGAGGGTCAGGAGCATTTTGGCTCTGAGGCTGTCCAGGTGAATTGGCAGGGGCTGGGGAACGTTGCCACCTGCCAGTGACATTTTTCCGTACCAGGCTGATGCTGGGTACGGAGGAGAGGCCGGGGGAGGGAAAGGCGCGGGGGGAGCAGGGAAGAGTGTTAGTTTCCTAGGGGTGACACAGCCAAGGACCACAAACGTGGTGGTAGGAAACAACAGGAATCCACCCTCCCACAGTTCTGGAGGCCAGAAGTCCTAAATTAAGGTGTTGGCAGGGCCATGTTCTCTCCAAGGCCCCAGGGAAGAAGGCTTCCTTGCCTCTTCCTGGCTTCTGGTGGCTTCCCATAATCCTTAGCACTCCTCGGACTGTAGCTGGGTCCCCTCCCTCTCCACCTGGGTCATCACGGGCCCTTCTCTCCGGGGGTGCCTCTGGGTCCTCTCCTCTCCTAAGAGGGACATCATTGGAGTTAGGGCCCAGCCCAACCTAGTGTGACAGCCCCTTATCTTGAATACATCTGCAAAGACTCTCTTTTCAAATAAGACCACATGCTGAGATGCTGGGTAGACATGAATACAGCGGGGGGGGGGGGGGGACCATTCATCCGGTATGGGAAATAAGACGGAAACAGACAGATGGGATAGGGTAGTCAAGGTGCAAGTGACAAGGTCCTTATATATAAACCAGAAGACCATGAGCAGCATTGCCTTGGATTCAGGCAGGGCTGGCCCGGCCCCAGAATTTGCAGGGGGCTCCCACTGGTCCTTCTCCATCCGGGCCAAGGAGCCATGGAGCCAGGGGTCAGTGCCCACCCGGTGCCCACATAGTCTCCACTTCCGGGTCATGTTCTGGGGATCCAGGACTCTGGAATTCCTGTCCCAGCAGCACTGAGCCATTTCCGAAGTCTGCTCATGTGTCTTGTCTTCCCTTCTCGAGCCCTGCTGAGGGTCGGCTGACTTTCCCTATGTGTGTGCCCCTCACCTCCAGGGGGTTCGGGGGCAGCCACGTGTGGGGTTTAGCACAGAGCTAGCACTTTCGGGCTGGGCTGTCTGTGCAGGTGTATGAAGCTTTCACGGTGCAGAATGCAAAAGAAGGGTGGCCAGAGCAGTGGGAGGGCCTGTGGCACTCCAAGGAATCTGGGAGAATTCTGAATTCAACCGTGACCTTCAGGTCATAGCAAGGGTGTGTCTGTCACAGAGGGAGGATAGCACATATTGCATTTGTATGATTTCTTGGCTTGATTTATAACTTTTGAGTCTGTTGACCTATAGGACCTGGGCCTTCATTTCTCTTCTTGCCCTGAGCCTTGTCTGCATTATAGGCTACAAGGTGAGATGAATAATCCAGAAGGCTCGGATTCCAAGAATCACCCTTGGGCTCATCACTCACTAAATTATGTCGTGTGTATGTGTGTGTGTGTGTACCTTGATCTTGTCAGGCTCTCTCACTAGCATATACACTTCATGAAAACAGGGGCCTCTTTCTTCCCATCTGGAAAATGGAGTTAAGAATAGCCCCTGCTTTACAGGACTGCTGGAGGAGTGAGTGAACTCATGGGAGGGAAGCATGGAGTGCAGACCCAGCCCGTGGCGAGTGCTCTGTGAGGTTCACTCAGGTGGCCGACGGGTCATCTCTGGAGCCCCACGACAGCAAACAGCGACTGGGGAGTGCTAGCAACCACTGGTGGGATGAATGACAGAATGGCCTAGAGATGCGAGGAGCTGTGTCCTGCCCACCTCTTGGGTTGAAGACTCTGTGCCCAGAAGTCAGGTGGGACCGCTGGGTTGCATGATTCTCAAAACACCCCTGGAGGCAAAGGTATGCCATCAGGTCATCGGGCCCGGTGTCCCCGAAAAGGGTCATATGACCAGATGAGTATTTTGAGACAATTCCTCTGGATGTGAAGGGGAGCCATACTGGAGGGAAGGGTCCAGGAGGGGCACAGGAGCATCATGGGGGAAGCAATTCTTGAGACAAAGTTTTCAAGAAAGGAGAGCTTGGACAAGGTAGAGAGGTGCACAGGGAAAGAAGTAAATGCTTCCAGGCTGTGGAAGAGGTTGATGGGCAGGACTTAGTAAGCAGGGAGGGATCAGGGGTGACACTGGTTTTCTGTTCAGCACCACCATTCTGAAGGGGATGCTATCCCAGTGATGGGGACCCTGTGTGCAAATCAGATTTGCAAGAGGTTCTTGAGTTCGGTTTGGACAAGGGGGGCCTCCGCGATATCCAGGAATAAGCCCAGGTTTCAATCCTGGAGCACATACTAGCAGTATTATCTGTGCAAGATTCCCCTCGCCATTTTGAGCCTCAGTTTCCCCATCTGCAACACAGAATAGCTCACCAGGTGCTTGTGAGGAGCCTACGTGGGAAAATAGGCATATTGTCCAACCCAGACCCACGGACCACGAGGAGAAAGCGTGTGTCTGTACTACACTCTGTCAGAAGCAACACACACACAAGGCAAATTGGCTTCAGCAGGTAAAGAGTTTACCATTCCCGTAACTCAAGTCCCGGGAGTAGATCTCACGTCCCCTCTAGCTGCATTCTGGGGCTCAAGCATTGTCACAGGGGTTTCACATCACCCTCAGACCCCTTCTACAAGCATCTCCCCCCCCCAACCCCAACGTCACCATCTCAGCAAATCCAGGGGTAACTGGTCTCTTTTCCCACAGCTCTGGCAGAAAAACCTGTTCAAGGAGGTCCAAGGTCGATTCTGATTGGCCCAGCTTGGTCATGTGTCCATCCCAGAGCCAATCACTGTGGCCAGACGTGGGTCACATGATTTCTCTTCTAGTATGGCTCCCCCGTTAGTAGAAGGTGGAAGTAGTCCAAGCAAACCCTGGGGCAGTCCGTGGTGTTTTCCCTGTGTCCATTGGGAGGTGGGGTTGGGAGGAAATGTGTGTGTAAAGTTTCTGGCACAGCAGTCAAGAACCAGATCCAACCAAAACGTCCATCAGTGGATAAAGATGAGGGAAGTATATACACCGTGGAATATTCCTCAGCCTTAGAGAAAAGAAGGAAATCCTGCCGTATGTGAACACAGGGATGAACTCGGAGGACATTATGTGGCGTGGGATAAGCCAGTCCCAGGACTAGTCCTGAATGATTCCGCTTAGATGAGGCATCGAAGACAGTCACAGTCCCGGAACCGGCGAACAGAGGGAGGATTGCCAGGGACTGGGAGGAGAAGGGAGCCAGGAGATGCTGGTCAGGGGCCCCAGAGTTGCAGGTATGCAGGCTAAGTAAATTCTGGAGATCTAATGCACTGTGCAGAGGAATGAGTTCCGTTGATCGTGTGTGTGTGTGTGTGTGTGTGTGTGTGTGACAATATTGTATACTTACAAGTGTACTAAGAGAGTAGATCTTAGGGGCGCCTGGATGGCTCAGTGGGTTGAGGCCTCTGCCTTCGGCTCAGATCATGATCCCAGGCTCCTGGGATCCGGCTCGCCCCTCGGCCGGGAGCCTGCTTCCTCCTCTCTCTCTGCCTGCCTCTCTGCCTACTTGTGATCTCTGTCTGTTAAATAAATAAAAAAATAAACAAAAGAGAGAGTAGGTCTTATGTTAAAGGTCCTTATCACCAGAAAAATGAAAGCAGGGAGGCTGGAGAACACTTTGCGGGGTGGGGGGAGAGGTCGGTCTGTTTATGGCATAGACTGTGGTGATGGGCGCAAACTCAGCCAAGTGTGTAGGTTAAACATATACAGCTTTTTGTATGTCAATCGTCCTTCAGTAAAGGGGTCTTCAAGTTTCTGGCACACTGAAGGGACTCCTCCATTCATGGTGGTGGCTGGCGTTACCATTGGGACCAGAATGGCCCCCCTGGGTGTCCTTGACCGTGCACGTGTTTTAAAGGCCTTTACAAATGCGGCCTCTGCATTCGACGACATCCTCTTTTCCTCGGCCTTCTTCAGTGCTTCACCAAGAGGGCGGGGGCTGGAGGCATCCCCCTGCCAGTGGCAGGGCATCACGCTGTCATCTGTGGTCCACCACGAATGGGTTCTGTCGCTGACCCTGACCGGGCCACGGGGTGGTGGGCAGCGGCGGGGGGCTTGGGGGGGGGGGCTCCCTTCCGCTGTGCGGAAATTCCAGGACGTCTTGGCACCCACCTATGCCCTCCTCCCCCGAAAGCCTGAGCTCCGGAGGGAGAGGCTGACAAGATCAAGAGAACAGGTTTTGCAGAGTTAGACAAAAACCTTTGCGGTTCATAACGTCAGCGAGAAAATTCCAAAACCCCGGGGCGAGCGGTGCTGTGGATGCCGCTTTCAGCCCCGCGCCTCTGATTGGCGCTGCCGGCCGCCTCCCAGCCAATCAGCGCGGGCGCTGCGAGACCTGGAACTTCAGAGCTTAGCAACGAGAAATCTGGAGGAACTCTGGAATTAATTTAAGGAAAGGGGAAGAAAAAAAAGAGAGAGAGAGAGAGAGAGAGAGAGAGAGAGAGAGAAGGGAATTAGTAGGCAAATAATCAGGCAGCACAGTTTTATTATCATCTTGTGGCCAAGGCAAGTCATGAAGGTTTTCAGCATTAATTACCAGTTGAGAGGGACCCAGCCAGCCATCTTGTCCTCTAGCACGGGGCCTGATGTTTCGTTGATGTTTTGGGTTTTTTGTTTTGTTTTGTTTTTTGTTTTTCCTCCTGAGCTGGTGCTTAGGTAGAGATGGGAACGGAGCCAAGGAAGAATGGGCAGCACAGGTATGATAATTGAAGAAAAACAAAACAAAACAAAACAAAACAAAAAAATAAAAAACCACCCTTGATCCTGGCTGCCCTGCTTCCTTCCAGGAGCCACTTGGCCAATCTTTTCCTGGGATCATCGTCTATCCCGTGACATCCCGGATGCCAGCCTGTCTGAGATGCGTACTGGAGGTCAGGGTGGCTCGAACTGGTTTCTGTGATTTCACATGGAGGTCCAGTTGGAGGGGATGGTGGCGTTGGCTGGGCCGTTGGATGACTGCTTATTAGGTCCCATTTTTTTGTGTCATCGCCAAGACAGGGGCTATAATACAGAAGCGAACATCACGTAACAGTCCCTGCTCCTGGGGGCGGACAGTCTAGCCAGGGGTCGGGGAGACTAGATAGGACTAAGCAGTTCATTAGACAAATAGCCCCGTGGTTACAGTGGGGCTGACTCTGAGCCAGAAAGGCTGGGCGCAGGAGAAGGGTGCGTGAGTTGGGGGTGGGGTGCAGTTAGAAGGGCTCTGGCTCGCCTGGTCCCACCTGGAATATCCTAGCAGTGGGGTGGGTTCCAGAAGGAGGCAGCTGGGCCAGGCAACCCGAGCAAGGGGGCCTCTGGGCCGGCAGAGTTCAGGGTCTGTCCTAAAGCAATTGGGAAAATGAGGACCCATTTCGGTTTCAAAACTGGGACGTGGGATACTTAGATTTAGGACTCAGAAAGAACACTCGGGCTGTCGGGGTTGGGGGGAGGAGAGATCCGAGTGGGCGAGGAAGGAGGCCACTGAAATGGCAGGTGGGCGGTACCTCCAGGGGACCTTGAGCTTGAAGCCCCAGCACTTATAAGGGGGCTCGTTGATGGTTCTCTCCAGCCTGCTCCATCCCAGGGCCTCGTGTCCTGGAAGACATCCATGGAGACGCCTTGCTCTGCCATCGCGTGACCAACTCTTCCTAGTTGGTCCAGTACCTGTCTGGGTTCAGCCCTCTGAAGTCCCGGTTCCCTGGAACCCCCAGGATGGTTGGTCCCCCGACTCCGGGACAGGATTAAGTGGGGCCAAAAGCCTGTTTCTCTCGCTGTGGGACGCTTCCCTACATCTTCTCCCCAAGCAGCTTAGACATAGGCTTAGCAGCTACTTGGCTGTGTGGCTGTGTGGCCAGAAGGAAGTTACGTGGCCTTTCTGGACCACTGTTTGCTCATTTGCACAAATAGAGTTTGAGCTGGAGAGCCTGTTGGTCTCGTGGCAGCCCTGATTTCTGGGCTCGGCTGCTGAATTTCAAAGTTTCATCAGTGCCTAGAGGACTGAGCACTGAGGACAGGGCCCCATACCCACAGTGTAGCCTTGGGCAAGCTACCTTGCCTCTCTGTCCCTCTAGTACTTAACTCATGATAGTGTGAGCACCAGAGTTCAGGGAAATTATTCTGTGTTTGGCATAGCTGGATACTCTGGTTCATTAAAAGTAAAGCTGGGAGTTCAAATTTTCATTAAATAGTGACTGCCCGTTTTCAAAACAATGTGGATGTGACTAAGCACATTTACATTTCAAGTTTCATGGCATGCACTTTATATTTACAGCATATACACTCTGTTAAGATTGCCTTTTACCGCCAAGTGTCTGGCTCCATGAGGTGGAGACTAGGTCCTTTTGGCCCCGTCCCCCCAATAATAGAAATTTCTTGAGTTAGTTGAGATCACATTATACCCATTGCACAGGTGAGAAGATCAAGGCTCGGGGAAGTTGAAGGTCCTGCCGTTAAGTGGTCAAATCAGAATTTACATCTGGATGCGATTCAGGGTCCTGTTCTGTCTGCGAATTGAACTCAACATCCTCGGGGGGCACTTCGAGGGGGGCAGGAGTGATAGAGAAGGGATTCAAGTAGACAGATGTGGGGAGGAGGAGCCCCCTGTGAAGATCTAAGAATTCTGTGAGGGGAGCAGCTACGGTGGCCCGGCATGGCACCGGCAGCCTGGCCTGATCCTCATGTGGACAGGAGCCTTGTGGAGGTTGTTTTCTCACATCGCTGGTTGCCATGGAGATGGCTGCGTGTCTGTGTGTGTGTGTGTATGTGTGTGTGTGTGTGTACATGTGTGCATGCTGAGATGTACCTCTAGTTGGCTACCCAGGCTTGCCCCCGAGCTTCCAGCAGTGGGTGGGCAGACCAAGCCGATGCCCTCGAGAGAAGGGAAGGAAAAGGCTGGCATTCTTATTTTTATCCTGAAAAACTTCAAGCACATACAAGAGTATACACTACAGTGAACCCCAGCTACCCATCACCTGCCTTCCACAATCCCCAGCTCTTAGCTAATCTTGTTCTCTCTCTACCCCCTTCCCTTCGCCCCTCATCCCACATACTTTGAAGCACATTCTGGACATCAACCATTTCTTCTGCAGATATTTTTGCATATCACTAAAAAAAAAAAAAGAGGTTTTTTTGTTTTGTTTTGTTTTTTGTTTTTTAACCACCATCATTGCTCCCACAACTAAAGGTAGTTCCTTAATTTTAGCAAATATCCAGTGTTCAGTTCCTCTGGTTGTCCCCTAAATGTTTTCTTTCCAGTGGTTAGAATCGGGACCCATATAAGGTTCATACATTGTGATTGGTGGATGTATCTCTTATGTCTCCCTTAACCTGTGGGGACTCACGTCCTCCCTTTTTCTTCTCTTGCAATTTCCTTGTTGAAAAAACTGGGTTGATTGCTCTGTGGCACATCCTACAGACTGAGTTTTGTTTTTCGTATCCCCATGTTGCTGTTACCTGTGTTTCTCTCCTAGCTATAATTCTTATAAATCAGCTAGATCTAAAGCTCACTTAGATTCATGTTTGGGGTGTGTGTGTGTGTGTGTGTTTGTATAACCTTGCAGTGGCTGTTTAGTATTTCCATTTGAAGGCCTATAATGTCTCACTGTCCCTCTCTTTGACATTAGTAGCCATTGATGATGACTGGGTTGCAAAATCATGGCATACTAGTCCTATTCTTTTGTCTTTGATTGTTAGCTGGAATACTTCCATAAAGGGAAGCTTGCCCTTACCAACTACTGGGTTACTGCAAGCTATTATTCATACTAGAAAGGATAATTGCTTGGTTCTTTCCCTTTGACAGTTGTCAAAATAATGAGTTATTTTCTCAGCATCCTGAGAGGTAACAAATGAGTTTATGTTTTTCTACTTTTCTTTTTTTAAAGTTTATTCATTTGGGAGAGGGAGAGAAAGAGAGGAGAGAGCTTGCACACAACTGGGGGGAAGGGGCAGAGGGAGCGGGAGAAGCAGACTCCCTGCTGAGCAGGGAGCCCGATGCGGGGCTCAATCTCAGGACCTTGGGATCATGACCTGAGCTGAAGGCAGATGCCTGACTGACTGAACCACACAGGTGCCCCTGTATCTTGGTAACTTAGGTTTGAGTATCTTGGTGACCTCATAGATGTGGATATATACAACATGTTTGAATACCTTGAGGTAACTCGAATTGTCCCATCTTTGGCTAGTGGGAGCCTCTTCACACTATCCTCTGCATCCTTTTTGACATGGCCCCAGAAGTCTCTGACAGCTCCATGTGACCTGGGTGACCAGATATTTCAGGCTCACCTGTCCATTTCCTGCATCACACCTGGAATCAACCATATCTCCACAGAGTCCTGATTTCTGGTTAAAAGCGGTGTTTAGAGACCATAATGTGGGTGCCAGGGGTGCTTAGGTAGCTGCCGGACTGCTCATTCTTTCTCACCTTTTCCGGAGACGTGGTCGGAAACATATGCTTCATTTTGTCAGGCAAAATCTAGCAGGACTTCACCCTGATACTTTCAATTCAAATCTGGGGCTACGGGGTTTTCACTCTGTCTGATTTTGCATTTGTGACTCCTTCCTTCTCCAACAGTGTGACAAAGTGTGCTTCTAAAAGCAGAGCTCTTTGTGTGTCCCCTCGAGCAGGCAGCATGGGAGAAAGCACTTCAGTCTGTCCCCTCAGATGTGAACCTGAGCTCTCTAAGGAGGACACTTAGAGATGAGTCTGGAGGATGTCTGCTTCTGGGTCCATGAGAGGCCACATTCTCATGGCAGATGAACCAGCTCCTTCCCCTATCCCATGTGTGGATCCTCTCGTCTAGCGGCTTCCAATCCTGCCTGCACACTTGAATCACATGAGGACTTAAAAAAAAAATCCTCCCACAGGGCGCCTGCGTGGCTCAGTGGGTTAAGCCTCTGCCTTCAGCTCAGGTCATGATCCCAGGGTCCTGGGATCGAGTTCCGCATCTGGCTCTCTGCTCGTCAGCGAGCCTGCATCCTCCTCTCCCTCTCTCTGCCTGCCTCTCTGCCTACTTGTGATCTCTGTCTATCAAGTAAATAAAATATTTTTTTAAAAATCCTCCCAATCACAATTAAGTTAGAATCCTGGGGCCAGGACCCTTCCATCAGTATTATTTGTTAAAGCAGTCTGGGTTATTTTAATGTGCATTCAGGGCTTAGAATCACTGCTCTAGTCCCTGCTTCTTGGCCAAAGGGAGATTAGAAGGAAGCCAGGGATGATACAGAATGGTGCTGCCTTCGAAGCAGCTTGGGTTTGAATCCTGGCACTCCCAGCTCCTGCCTCTCAGATCACTGATAGAGCAATCCCTCGAACTTTCTGCCATAATCGAAACAGTCTCTGTCTCTTGCTGTGCTGCCTTTCAGATCACTGATAGAGCGATCCCTCAAACTTTCTGCCGTAATTGAAAGTCTCTCTGTGCTGTGCAGTCTCTGTCTCTTGCTGTGTCATTGCTGTGCAATGTGGTAGTCACTAGCCCGTTAAACTAGTTGCTGGTGCAACCCAGGAAGTGAATGTTCAGATTTTTTTAACCCTTAGCTAATTCACACAAAAATAGCCACATAAGACTAGTAGCTCCAGTCTTGGACAGCGTCACTCTGGAAAATGACTTAATAGCTACAAGCTTCATATCTGTAAAATAGGGACTAATCAGAGTTACTTCTTTGGGCCGTTGTCAGGATTAGAGATAATGTCTATTAAGCACATGGTGAACACAAGGCAGTCAATAAACACTGCTTCCTTTCCTTATTGACATCAGCCTGTCGCTCTTGGACCAAAAAACAAAAAAACACAACACACACACACACACACACACACACACACACACACACTACCACCACCACCACCAAAACTTGCCCAGAAGTTGAGTGATCAGAAGCACCCCACCACAGAGGCTGAAGATTCTAAGCCATTCCAGAGAAACTCTTGGAAAATAGTCCTTAATTGCAGAAGTTCAATTGCATCAGGAGGTTACCAGTTGCAGGGGTTGTATTTTGTTACAGATCTAGCCGCAGCTCAATAAATTAAGCAATCACTCAAAATAACATGTTGCTTTAATCCCCTCTTGGAACAATTTCAAGTTGTTCGGTTTTATATGAGCACAGCCCTTGAAGGGAGACTCCACGTCGTCTCATTTCTTTTTCCTCCATCCATCAGACCCTCTCCGGATAGATCTCGGTGGGCCTAGAGGAGGGACGATTCTGAGCCGCGCAGAACTCCTTTTATCAACCCTGGAGTGTTTTCCATCTTCTGGCCTTTATGCGCTCCATGGCTCACTTGCTAAAATTACTGGCAGGTTGATCTGAAACTAACACAGAAAGAGACACCTCTCAGCAGCCCGTTTCTGGACGCAAGAAGCAAACTCAAGGCAGCTTTTCTATTCTCTTCTCCCTAGTGGTTTATAATCTCACAGTAGAATTTCATTTCCCCTAGAAACTTGGCACTGGAGGTGTCAGCCGGGGAACATATTTGTTTGTGTAAATTAAAAGAAGAATATGTTTTGACCATATTTAAGTTCTAACTGCACTAAAGAAATAAATACTGACTTGCACAACGCTTCCCGCTGCACGGTTCTGGCTCACCTCCCCAAACTCGGCCTTTGTTTATAAAACCCAAGCTGAGGAGGACTCTGAACAGCTTATCACCTCAGAGGGGGGCCACGTCCACCCCCACCCCCACCCCCACCCAGGTCTGGCAAGTCTGTTTACCTCATTTGGACTTTTCTCCGCGTCCTTCCTGGGGTGGGCAAGGGCATGGAAACAGGTTCCCCTACCCACGAATTCTTGATGGGCACTGGACAGGAGCTGCAGAAATTAAAAAGGCATGTATCCTCTAGACAGAGATATTCTGCTTCTAGGAATGTACCCTATGAGTATACTTGGACACATGCCAAAGAGAGTATATGTTATAATGGCCAAAATCCTGGTGTTCACTGAAATGCTGGCCGGTAGGGGACAGGTTAAGTATAGTGCAATGCCAGAAGTCATTAGAAAGAACGAGGTGGGTCTGAGGGCTGTCACATCTTCAGGATGTATTGGAACGCCCCCGGCTTGCTTCATGTCACGGGCAAAAAAAGTGAACACACGTGAACATGCTTCGAAAATGTATGGAGATTATACAAAGTGCATGCAGCGGTTACCGTTCAGAAAGCGGAATTCGCGATACACCGCGAAGGGGTGGGTGTTCTGCATTTCCCACACTATTCTCTTCTGAACTGTTTTTCTTACCACCAGCATGGTTTTATTTTTAAAAACTTGGGGCAACTCAATAACCTGAAATCGTGTTTTTAAAAACGATTTCCATACTCTGGAGCAATATAAAATAATACTCTTCTCCTTACGTATCTGTCAGGCCAATGGAGGGGTTATGGGAATCCTTGCTTTTCTGTTTCTTTTTCCTTTTTTTTTTTTTTCCCTGAGAGAGGGAGGGAGGGGGAGAGGGAGAGAGAGACTCTTAGACTCTTTTTCGTTTTTTTAAAGATTTTATTTGAGAGAGAGTGAGAGAGAGAGAGAGAGAGAAAGCACAAGCCAGGAGGGAAGGGGAGAGGCACAGGGAGAAGCAGACTCCCCGCTGAGCAGGGAGCTCAATGCAGGGCTCCATCCCAGGATCCTGAGATCCCAATCTGAGCCGAAGTCCGATGCTTAACCTACTGAGCCACCCAGGCACCCCAGTTTTTCTGGTTTCTTTATTCAAATAACCTGGCGTGGGTTACACGGTGGTCCCAGAGAGACACTTAGAGATGCCTACTTTCCAGTCCCTGGAACCTGTGAATTTGAACTTATGTGGCAGAAAATGGGCTTAAGTAAAGGATCTTGAGATGAGGTTATCCTGGATAATCCAGATGGTCACTCCACACATCCTTGGAAGAGAGACGCAGAGTCAGACACAGAAGTGTATGAAGAGCCAGGCAGAAATTGGAGCGATGTGGGCACAAGTCAAGGACCACAGGAGCCACCCAAGGAGCCACCGGAAGCAAGAAGACGCCAGGTACAGCTCTCCCCCTGAAACACCTGGTGGGAGTGTAGCCTTGCGGGGTTATGGACTTCAAGCCTCCAGGACAGTGAAATCCTTTCTGCGGTTTTAAGCCTCTTGGTTTGTGTCCATTTGTTAGGGCAGCCCTAGGAAACGAAGGCATCACCTGACGTTTGTAACCCCTATAAAATGTGCAAAGCACATAGGTACTTTAAGAGACAAGTCTGCTGGTCCTGTGTGTTTGGGGGAACACAGAGAATGCATTCATGCACCCCACAAATGGATATTTCCTGAGCATCTAGTGGGGGGCAAGCACCGGTCCAGGTCCCGAGGGGACAGCATGGAACCAAACAGAGATGCCTGACCAGCTGATGCTGACATGCCCGCAGGAGAGGAGAGATCGTAACTAAGATAAATGGCACACAGAGAAGGACCCGTGGTGGTGGCAAGGGCTGAAGAAAGAAAACATGGAAGACAGGAGCCAAGAAGGCCCCAGAGAGAATAGGGAGGGGTCGCTGGAGGGTAGCGGCTGTGTGTCCACTCGGAGGGAGACCTCTGAGCAGGGGATGCCAGCACAGAACGTGACCCTGCCAGGGCCCCACTGGTGGGACCAGGAATCAGCAGGAATGCACTCGTCTTGTCCCCTCCTCTTCCTTCCGTACGTCCCTTCTTTCCATGCTTGTTGTCCGCCTACTCTGCGCCAGCAGCTGGGGGGCGCAAAGATGTCCAGGGTCTCCATGCCAAGATCCTCACTCACAGCGGGGAAAACAGGCATGAACAGGTTTTCATTTGTGAAAACACAAATGTTAACGTGGTAGGGATGAGAGCTTTGGCCAGGATAAGCCACATGCACGGTCCCTGGTGGAGAGGAGAGGTGGGGGTATGCCGGGGGGTGAGGCTGGGGAGACCGAGGCGAGCAGGAGAAGGGCCTGAGTCCAAGTTCCAGCTCCGACTCGGGGGGGGAAATGAATGGTGGACGGGGAAGCACACGGACCTGGGCCTGGGGATTCTTCCATTCTCAAGGGCAGCAGGCTCACCTGGGGACCAGGAGTTCTGAGGAGAACCTACCCCTTTTAGTGTCTCATAGCCCACGAAGAGGACATGGTCCCCCCCGTCCTAAACTGGGGTCTGCTGAGAAACCAGGGTCCATCTGAGGGACTATGGCGGAGTCATCACTCCGCTAGCTGGGATGGGCAGGGAGGGCTGAGCGGCTCCTGCATCCGGCACCTGTAAGGCTACGGGGTCAGAACTTGGCGCCAACCTCCCTCCATCCTCCCCACCCCAATCCCACCTCTCCTCTCTCCCTCTCGGCTTGTGGACCTCGGTCTCTGGGGCCATGGGTTACCACCAGATGCTAGAGAGCCGAGCTAATAAAGCAAACTTCCCACCCGCTCCAGGAGGGACAAGCCCCGATTGGCCGTGCTTAGGTCACATGACCACACTTGGACCAATTACTGTGGTCCGGCCCGGAAGTGGGCTGCTGGGCTGGGTCCTGTTTGTCACGTGTCCATGTTTGGACCACGTGGTGGAAGGATGGGTGTGGCCAGCGGCCATCTTTGGCTGGATTCCCACCAGTGTCAGGTGTTTCAGCAGAAGTGGGGGTGGGGGTGGGGGTGGGAGGGAGAGCAGGTGCCTGCAAGAAAACCCCACAAATAACAAACAAAAAGAAACAACCCAGGGCGCCTGGGTGGCTCAGTGGGTTAAGCCGCTGCCTTCGGCTCAGGTTATGATCTCAGGGTCCTGGGATCGAGTCCCGCATCGGGCTCTCTGCTCAGCAGGGAGTCCTCTTCCTCCTCTCTCTCTCTCTGCCTGCCTCTCTGCCTGCTTGTGATCTCTGTCAAATAAATAAATAAAATATTAAAAAAAAAAAAAAAAAAGAAACAACCCAGAGCCATCTAACACCTCCAGAGTCATCTTCTGGCTGTGCTTCTACATTTACTTGGCAGAGAATGATCTCGATCTCGAGTCTGACGCTTTAAGATCCCGCTGTACCGTCTCCCAAACCCCAAGCTGCTGCCCGCAGGTTTTCAACCTCAGACCTGTTGTAGTTCTCTTCTGGCTCCCGTCATTAGGTTGTTGTGAGCAAATTTTAAAAAAATAAATAAATAATAATTTTTTTTTCTCCTCCTCTTTGGCTGACGATTGCTGCTTCTGCTAAGGGTGGGAACTGCGCCTGTCTTGTGGAGGGCTGTGCTGCCTTGGCTCCGTTCGTGCCCCTTCTGTGGCGTTGGGAGGCAACTGAGCAGCGAACGCACATCCCTTCACGCGCTGAACTTGTCGCAGACAGCAGGAGGAGGTACCAGGTCCTCCTCTGGTCTATCAAGGAGGCCCTCTATCCTCCGCGGACCCCTTCCCCGGTCGTGTTGTACATACCCCTCCACGACAAGGCTCTCTTTATAGAAGTCCATCGCTGGGCATCACCCACCCTCGGGGGGCTCTGAATTTCTGGTGTCTTGAGTAAGAAAGTAGACATTCTTGAGAGGAGACTCGATCAGCACAGGAAATAAGGTTCCTTCGGTTGGTGGAGGCTGTCCTTGAGAAGGCTAATGGAATTCTGTCTGAGCCGAGAGGGACTGGGTGCCACGATGGGCTGCCAGTGTCTGCCTCATTGACCGCCTGTCTTACAAACGTGTCCTAGCAGTCCTGCTGCTGGATGGTTTGCTGACCAGTGGGCCTCTGTTCTGAAGACCACAGCCCCATCATCTGCCATGACATCAGAGGACACTCCGAGTCGGGACAAAATGGTGCAGCCACGGAAAACAACCCCAGGCTCTTGGGGAGAAGGCTTAAGGCAAACAGCCAATTTTTTTTTTTTTTTTTTTTTAAAGAACTTATGACCCACATGTCAGCCGGGGTCATCTTCTCTTTGGAGATTCAAATGGAATGGGCTTGAACTCTGTCCCTTATGCCAGGGTCTCCCACAGGGGAGACCCAACTTCTCTTGGAAATCTTTCAGGAATTGGGGGTCAGGAGTGCTTGCGTCTCTCCTAGGCACCAAGGCTTAGGTTCCTGTTGTCTCATGAATTAGTTCTGCTCGGGCATCCTTCTGAGGGCCTCATGGGCAGGTGACACGTACGGTCGCACAGGACCTGCGTTTGGTTTAATGCTCTGCCGTTGCCATCATCAACTTCTGAATACTTTTTTGAACAAAGGGCCCCATATTTTCATTGTGCAAATTACACAGCCTTTTGGGAAATGCCCCCTCTCCCGTACCCTCTCTCTGCGCGCGCGCACGCACACACACACACCCGCTATCCTGCCTTTCAGTTATCTTCTTAGGCCTTAAGAGGTTTTTCATTCTATTTCCATTCTCACAGACTTCAGAGAACTGCCTTCTCTGAGGAGACGTTCCTTCCACAGCCAAGGCGTCCCACTGAGGTATCTATCTTTTTGGTTTTTTTTAAAGATTTTATTTATTTATTTGACAGAGAGAAATCACAAGTAGACGGAGAGGCAGGCAGAGAGAGAGGGGGGGAAGCAGGCTCCCTGCTGAGCAGAGAGCCCGATGCAGGACTCGATCCCAGGACCCTGAGATCATGACCTGAGCCGAAGGCAGCGGCTTAACCCACTGAGCCACCCAGGTGCCCCCTGAGGTATCTTTCTAAACTATAACCCTTTCCTCTTTAAAAGTTACTCAGTCACAGCTATTAAAATTACAAGTTTCGGATCCCCATGGTGTCCTACTCTGGCAGTCACTAATAATTCCTAATAGTTATAAATTCCAAGAGCTTCATAATTTCCTCAAGAATAGCGAGGCCAATTCAATGTCTCCAGAGCTAGGGGTCTCTCACCTAAAATAGCTTAGTCACTTCACAGGGAGGAGAGAGAGGATGGGAGAGAACATTGCCAGGGGCCAAACCAGAGGCAAGTTTTTCAGGGTTGGGCCAATTACAGCCTGTGGGCCCCATTCGGCCCATGTCTTGTTTTTGTAAATGAAGTTTTATTGGAATACACAGCCATATCCGTTCATTTCTGTGCTGTCTGGTTTTTTTTTTTTTTTTTTTTTTTTTTTTTGTTATAATGGCAGAGTAGAGTAGCTGTGACACACACCATATGGCCTGCAAAGCTGAGAATATTTAGTATCTGGCCCTTTAGAGGGAAAGTCTGCTGGTCCCTGAGATCCAAGATCCAGGATTGAACCCCAGCTTATCACAGGAGCTGTGTGACCTTGGACAGGTCAGTTTCTCTAATTAGGTGCTTCCTCATCAGCAAGCTGAAGGCGCTAACAGTGTCTCCCTTATATGTTGCCTGGGCAATGACTTTATGTGTGTTAAGTGCTTACTACGTATAAAGCACTCAGTATATGCTAATGGTTGCTATTTAGAAAAGAACTTTATAGGGTTATCAGACACAGTGGAGATCGTGCCTGTGAAAACAGTTGGTGAAAACACACAAATGTTTATTATTGTTTGAGATATCTTAAAGGCTTTTGAGATGATTCTCGGTTTCTCAGTAGTATCTATAATTTGGAGCTTTGAGAGTATGAAAGGCCTCTAATCTCAGAGGAAGATTCTCATTTAGTAGCCCAGGACATTACCCCCTTGACCCCCAGATGGAATTTGCACCTGTCCAGAACTAAAACCTGAGTATTTTTTTTTTTTTTAACTGAACTCTGTCTGCATCTTCTCCAATAACAGGTGCTAGGGAATCTGGGCCCACATGTCTCTATCCATGCTGTCTCTGAGCTCCCCAGCAGAAGCCGTTCAACAGCACCCTCCTGCAGAGTGTTAGCAGGTGGGGTCGGGGCCGGAGGGGGAGTGTGGGGGGGGGAATGAGATGCACATCCCCACCCCCTTCAGGGCCTACCCAGAAGCCTGCTGAGGCAGCCAGGGCTCACACTGCACCCCTGACGATCTGCTTTTCTGGGAGGCGTCCTATCAATCTGTTTGGATCAGCAACTACAGCAGCCTCCTCATTCATTCGCTTCGCTTCACAGACGTTAACTGAACAGCTAATATGCGCTGGGTCCTAGGAATATACCCGTGAACGAATGACAGTGGCTGCCCTTGGCTGTTGCCCCCTTGACTTCTCAGAGGGGCAAAAAGCAAACCAAGAAGTCTCTGGGCAATTCAGCCCTGGAAATGATCTTCCTGTTGTCCCCAGGATTTCCATCCCATACCAAACCCTGCACTGATGGAAAATCACTCTGCACCCGGCTGTAGGTTCTGTGGATGGTAGGCGCTCAGAGGGACTGCTTTGGGGGCATAAATCAGATCTGGGCAGGGCTGGCTCCCTAGTTCGCAAAATGAAAACCTGGGTCCCTTGTGCCAAAATTACTAAAAATGTTCAGGTGACGACATCAGGTCACTCAAGCCAGGACCAGGCTCACAACGTGGGGTCAGACCCTGTCAGCTGGGAGTCTCCCTGCACCTCGGTTTTCTCGTCTGAACAAGGACCCGTTAAGGCCCATTTAAGGGCTGCTTACGGCTGTAAAGGTACACGAGGTATGTCAAGTGCCTATGAGAACAGTCCCTGTTTGTTACTCTTAGAAAACGGTTATGCCTTGGGCAGCGCATGCTCAATGGGAGCTCTTCAGGGACGTGCGTTTATGACCTCCTCACCGCAGCCCTGCCATGTGGGTTCTATTATTCTAGCACCTCTGGACGGGGCAGCAGAGCCCAGAGAGGAGAGGGAGCTTGCCTGAGGTCACATACCAGTCAATGGAAGAATCTGGATTCAAAAATGTCCAGATTCAATCCAGGACATCTGGCCCCTGGTCTGTGTGTTCTTAACCCACCTGTGTGTCCCAGGAGTCAGCAAGTGACTGAGACACCCCTGAGTGCACACACAGGCAGGGGTGCACGCCCCTTCCCCGAGACCCTAACACCAAAGCCTAGGGTGTGAAATTTCCTCCCTAATGTGGGGTTCTTTCTTTGCCTTCTCTTTCGTCTGTCTCCTGACTCAAGGGGGGATTCCCATGAGGACAGGGGCTGTCTTGCTCCCGGCTGGGCTCTGAGCCCCTGGCCTGGTGCTCTGCACACAGCAGGCCCTCCACAGCCCCGAGCTCATGAAGGGTGGCAGGAAGCGTCTAGCCGGGACATTCTGATCCGGAATCGATAGTTGTTAATTCTCAGAATTTCAGGACTGTGTGGCTTAAGAATTTGTTCCAGAAGATCCCGTAGCTAAAGAAACCGTCTCATTCTCTTCTGGCTTTTCCACCTGGGGTTCTCCCCACCGAGTGGGAGAGAGGCATGGAAGGGGTGCCTGAAGACCCAGCCCCCATCCTGGCCGGCACGGGGCGGGGGCATGGGTTGTGCTCGGGCAGCTGGGCCAGCAGCTGTCCGCCAGGCTCTTGGTGCCTGCCCCAGCTGGCCAGCTGGGCCCCGATGCCACCCCCCACCCCATGACACAGCAGAAAGTGAAACCAGAGTCCGCCCCTGCTGGCTGCGACCGAGCCCTTGCTGTTTCCCTGTAAAGCCACCCTCCCAGGAGGGTGGGCAGAGAGCTGGTGCCCGGGCCTGGCGCGGGGTGGCCTGTCGAAGGAGTGTCCCTCTGGGCTAAGGGCACTGCTGTGGCCCCTGCCCTGTCCCAGGGCCACGGGTGCCATTTGTGAACCGCAGTAGCTGCCAGATGGAGCCCTGTGACTTTCTCGATCTGGGACACAGGATTTATTCTTCCCATCCCACTGAGAAACCAAGGCCCAGAGAGGTGTCATGGGGAGGAGGAAGGGCTCTGGGTCTTGATGATCCTATTGGCGAGAGACGGATCTGAGTTACGGCGGGCCGGGGGTAGGGTGGGACGTGATGTCATTGGCGGGGGTGTGCGGCGGGGGAGGGGGGCAGCTTTGAGAAGGGGGGACCTGTGACACCCACGCTGCCATGGGCGGAGCCCGCCACAGATTTGAACTGGCAATCCAACTATGTGGGTGCCAAGAATCACTGAGACACACACAAATGCGTAATTAAGGGGGCCTAGGAAACTTGACCATCTCGACTTCTGCCCCATCTTTAGGCCACCTCTACTATACTTTGCTTAGTATTTTTCTTCCAAGCCACGTACTCTCTTTCACTTACGTAAGCTGCTACAGAAAAGGGGTCCTTCTATCCGCTACGCTCAACTGAACCCAAGTGCTTGCTGCCAACAGAAATCAGCCGTACAGGGAAATAAATACCGAGGAGAGGAAATGGCACGTGGAACCGGCTGCCCCTTCCGGTCGCTGGGTAGGTCTGCGCATCGGACCTGGGAGGCGGCTATTCTAACCTGTGGGTTTCACAGAGAAGGAGACAGCCGCTCAGAGAGGTTGAGCCATTGGCCTGGGGTAACACAGCGGGCGTCCCAGGCGCAAGCAGGCTGATTCCAGAAACACGTGCACGCTGCGGGGCTGCGCTCTCCCCTCCTCCAGCCACCTCAGCCTGTAAGGCACGCGTTAGGAAACACCAGGACTAACACCTTCCCCGGTGAAGGCTCTAACGTCCCCATTTTCAAAGCACCTTCGGGGCTCCTACAGCCCGAGTTCACTCCAGCAGTGGGTGGCAACCGCCAACGATTCGAGGCCAGAGCCTGGAGGGTGGCCCCTCCCGTGGCAGAGAGGGAAACTGAGGCAGAAAATGGGAACACAGCCTGGCTCAGGGATTGGGATGGGGAGAACGCCAGGGCTGGCCAGGGTCCCTTGCCAAGGTGAAGATCCCAGAGGCCCGGCTGGAAGGACCAGGCTGAACGGTGAGCGCTGCGTCACCCGCCTGGTCAAACTGGTAACACTTGCTCCTTTTCCACCTTTCTCCCCCTACCCAGAGGCGGCGCCCAGTCCCCACAGCGGCCGGTTCCCGGGCCTGACCTCCAACACTCTGCCCCTGGAGGGCAGAAAAAGCGCGATTAGCAACCAGTGTCTGTGATGGTGCCTTTTTCCTTCTCGTGGCCGTGGCTGGGGCAGGAACCCGTCATGCGCCCTGGGTGAGTGTAGGGGACATTGTGTGTGCAGAGAGAGCTTGGGGGGGGAAATGTCTTTCTCTTCTTTTAGTCGCTGGAGGACCTCCGAGATGCCGTTCCCAGCTGGCCCAGGGACCCCGAGGAATACTGCAAGAGCAATAAGGATTTTTAGGGGCATTATGATAGTGGAACGGAAACACATCTGCCCCCAAAAGTCCCTCATTTTCCCTGCGGTAACAAACCAGCTGGGCAGGAAGTGGTGGCTCTCGGAGCACCAAGAGCCAAACTAAAAAGGAAAAAAATGTACGAAGTTAGTGCAAACGTTCAACAAGCCAGAGCTTTCAGGGTACATGGCCGGCCCTTCCCAGCTCCCCAAAAAGACTGATGATCCACGGCTGATAATCGGCTACACAGGTCGCCGTGCAGCGGCTTCGAAAACAGATGTGCCTCCTCTGTGCCCGGAACACCGAGATCAGGGATCCCAGAGCCGGTTAGAAGCAGAAGCATCAGTCCGTGACACAGACTGACCCTGAAGCATCAGGCCACTTCCACGATTCGCCCGTGACATTTCCCCAAGACCCTGATGGATTCCTCTAGAACTCTCCTTCCCGATCTAAGGGAACCATGCATGGGTCAGTACCTCCTCATGTGGAACGTGGAAAAAAAGTCAATGTGGAAACCCAGGGGGAAAGACCCGGACAGGGGAGCAGTGGTTTCTATGGCCATACATGGCTGATGGGGCAGAAGCAGGTACAGACAGGGGGGAAGTCCTGCTGAGGTCCAGGACACCATCTCTCAGGTCTGACTACTAGAGGTCGAGGACTAAGAAGCCCAGCGCACTGGCTTCCCTGGGGCTGGCAGCCAGCAAGCTCTCTGTGGGTGCCGCTCCCCTATGCCGGCTGGCACCCCCGGGCCCCGAAAGGGTTAACCTTTCCCTGGTTGCTGACACCCGAGCAGGAGGCTGCTTGCTCAGCAAGCTGGCCTATCACACTGGGCCATCGAGAGGAGAGAGGGGCTGAAAACAGCCTCTGTGAGCCCTGGGAATGGAGGCCACCTCACTTATCGCCACTGAACGAGAATAGGATGCAAAGCCTTCCTGGGACTCAAAGCCTTCCCGGCCCAGAACCCGCTCCCCGAGTGCTCGCGGGCTTCTGGGCACCTGTTGCGCGGCCCCTGAGCTCTGGCAGGGACGCGGGGCATCTGTGCGGGTGAGCACCCGGCCGTTGGGGCCAGGCCGGCAAGGGGGCGCGACTCCACACTCGCCATGTGACAGCTGGCGGCCCGGCCCGGATCTCTTCTTTCAAGCAGCACCTAAAATACTCTCTGGGTGAAACAGAGGCTAAATATGGCATGGCCTGCGAGTGCCTGGTCTGGACCTTCGAATGCCATTGTAAGATACCATCAGGAACCCACAAGGCCAAGTGGGTGTCCCGTGGGACTGGCTGACTTGGGTGCAACACGCCTGAGCTGGCTTCTTTCCTGCAAGTTCCACTCCAGGATGCCCACCCGGTTCTCTCTCGGCTGCTCCCTCACCCCCTCCTCGCCAGGCCGGCTCGGGGTCCCCTCATCTGCCCAGCAGGCCCTGTGACGGGCCTCTGACGCTTTCTCCCCACTTGTGGGCTGCGACCCTTACCCTGCTAGCCTGGGTCTTCCTCGCTGCCCGACGGAAGAGGGCTGGGGAAGGCAGCAGCTTGCACGGGTGGCTCGCACAGTAGCGGACATGCTGCTGGCCCCGTGCCACGCCCCCTGGGCCCACCCCAAATGCAAGGATCCCCGAGAGGACTTCCAGCTGGCCTGCCAAAGCACAGCTCTGCCCCTGAACCTTCTAGACTCCCATCTGCTCCCGCACAGGAGAATTTGCCCCAAGCCCCTAGGACAGCCTCATCTGTTTCCCTCTCAGCATCTGGGAGGCTCTGCTTAGGGAAGTGGGGTTCTGCCCTTGCCAGAGAGCACGTGGTAAATGGGACAGTTTAAGCCCTGCAGTCTCTGGGGAGGCCACCCTCAGGAGCCAAACACCCCTCTTCTGGCCAACAAATGCTGCCGGCCGGAGGAGAAACACCCCCCCACCCGGTGCACCTGTCCAAGGGCTCTTTTAGGCTCTGGTTCGTGCCTTTAAGGCAACGTTCGGGCCTGGGCTGGCCGCAGTCCAGGCTGCCTCGGGCAGAGATGCCAACAGGCCCGGGCACTGATCTCACGCACGATTCCAACAAGAGAGCCTAGTTTTCTGCACGCCTCTGAGAGCTTTCACACCACGCTGCACAGCTAAGTTCAGGCGCAAGGCGGCCAACACCTCCCTGCCCTGCGGAGGCCAAGCAAATCCTGGACAAAAGGCTCCATCGTCCCCGTCTTCCGGGTGCATTTTTAACATGGCTCTCCTGTGACACCAACAGCAATTTCACTTCCTACGTGTGTGTGTCTCCCTTTCATGGAGCGGTGCGGCCCGTCAGGGGACACCCGAGAAACAAGTTTACCCTGTGGCTCCTTAAATGCACATGCTTGATAGAAGGAAGATGATACACAATCCGCAACTTGAGGGCTCTGACTGTAAATACTGACATGCCTCCTACCCCCTCAGATGCCAGGCAGGAGACCAGACGAGGGCTGGGGGCTCAGGCAGGCGGCAGCACCCCAAAGCTCACTCCTTCCCAGTTCTCTATGTCATCCATCCTTTTGCTCAAGAAACCTGCGTGGCTGCTCGGCCTATAACAGTCGGTGGTGGTTTACCTCACGGTCGTGTGGTGGTTTTGTTTCCCTCATTCTGTACATAAACAGCACCGGGTGGGGGGGAACTGTACATGTTCCTGAGTTTGGGATGCTGGGCAAAGAGAAAGTTCCTGAACCATGTTTCATTTTGTTGGTGTATGCACTTTTTTTTTTTTTTTTTTCTGGCAAGTGACTCTAAGGACTGAGTTTTCCTTAACCATGATCTGGCTAATTTTTATCCTTAACCGTCCCCAACAAATGAGCTGTATTTACTCCACGATCAAAATGAAAAGAGGGTGAGCTGATCTGCTACTAGAAAGCCATACCTTTACCTGGCAAGAATCAGCTTTCTGTTCTTAATATAAGGTGGAGTGTGTGTGTTTGTGTGTGTGTGTGTGTGTGTGTGTGTTGGGGGTGGTGCTAGGGAGCAAGAAACGGGCGTGTTCCCTTGTAGGGACTTTCCCACCTTTCATTGGTTTGAGTCATAAACGCATGTTTTATTCTTAAGTATTTCTCTCCTTGCACTAACCCCTCTAGATCGTATGATCCCCCTTCGAAACATTTGTGTCTCGATAAGATTCGCCAGATCGTGTATATTACTAAGAACTAAATCCAAAGTTCCTAATTTTTTTTTTTCTTTTGGAATCCACACCTCTAGGAGGTGGGGGGTCCGGCTGGGGAGAGCAGAGAAAATTTCACACAGAGAAAAGCCAAAATGCGTTCAGCACATTCAGCAGTTCCTTGTTAATTTCTGTGTGTGTCTGCGTGTGCGTGCGCGCGCGTGTGTACGTGTGTTTTCTTATCGCTGCAGGCAGGGAGAGGGAGGAATAAGCAAAGGAGCTGCGATTCTCTGCGGAAGTACCAGACCACCGAAGACTTCTCTCTGCAGAGTCCTGATTTGCAAGCCTCTCCCCATGCCACCCTGCCTGTTTCCAGACTCCGAAGGGGGGAAAAGTTGCGCTAAATGTATTCAGAGTTACACGCGCCGTGGCAGGGGCGGCTACGTGTGCCACTGCAAACGCTCGCAGGAAAGCAGACTCGCTTCACACCCCGCACGAAACTCTGTCTGATTTTCCCCACTTCGCCATCCAGGCACGTTAACATACGGCTTCACCGCCTGGATGAGAGCTCAGTGTCTTGGCGCGACGTTCCCCGTTCCGGCCTCGTTAATTCACGCAAAACCCCGGATTTGTACAAGTATCATTACAGGCTAATTTGGCGAGATATCCTTATTTAGCAAAGCAAATAGGATCTGACAGCTCTCTGGGGTGGCGGGGGGTGGGGGGCAACGATTCAGCAAAGCACAAACACAATTTGTGTCACAACGTGACAATTTCCCATCAATGAGCCACGCTGGGACGGTGGACTCTCGGAAATTGTGCTGTTTCATCGTGTCCCCTAACAAAGAGAAAGAACTCGGCAAGTAAAGAACTGTTTTTGCCAAGGCCCCGGCGTGCAAATATCATCTATGTGTACATGTCTCCTGTCTGTCACAAACACAGAAGCTCCCATCAAGAACCCTGTGTTCCAGAGTTCTCCCGGTACAGCTCACTTTCCTGTTCGGTGCTGTAGACATGCGACTGAAATCCAGGTTTGCAAGTAAAATCAACTTAAGGTATGTGGGTGTCTGTACAGGTCACAACCGGAGGGCAAGGCTGTGTGTGTGTGTGTGTGTGTGTGTGTAAATTAAGACAACTTAATAAGGTGAATACTCCGGGCTGAGCATTTGTGCCCCATCACCCTTGTCTTAAGAGAGCTCCCGTGAACACACGATCCTGAGTTTCCTATAAAAATGGCTCAGAGCAAGGCACCAAAGAAATAGTCTGTGTTGGAAGTCAGCAGAGGGGTGCTCCTGAAGACAAATCTAACGTCATTACCATTCAGAGCTCCAACGGTGTTTGATTTGGAGGGTGTCAAGGGGGGACAGCACTCATTCCGTTCAAATCCTGTCCTATACGACATCTCATTAAACCACTGAAGGAAGAAAAAAATTGTACGATTCCCTTCTCTCTTTCTGGCCTCCCAAGGCGAAAGGCTCTTAAAAACTTAGCAGGTTCAACAAACTGAGTGGTGTGTGCGACCACACATTGCGTGTGCACACACACGCATACACACACACACAAGAATATCCACCCCCCCCAACAGCCTTTCACTTTTACCAAAAGTGGCAAACCGCCCCCCCACCTTCTCCAATCAGCTTTTAGACATGCAACTTCGAGGTGTTAGCTCTTGGCTCTCTCTCCAGCGGCTGCTGGGCCTGAGTCCCTCGATGTTTAGAATGACCCCAAAAGCGGGACTTTGTGGGCCAGTTGGATAAAACATAAACTCATCTCGCCCTCAAAACCCCGATTCTGGGACCACAGCCTCCAAAACCTTTCGAAAGAAGTGTGTTCCCTTCCACAGCTCACGGCCCTGGGGCAGGCGGCCCGTGGACGCAGGATTTTGGAGAATCCTGGATAATGAAAGGAAATCTTGGGTTTGCCTATAGAGATGACAGTTGATCTCACTGAAACGCCAGGATGGTGGTGGGAGGGTTGGGGGCTGGTCTTTTGCCCACCCCCAAAGCCAGTATCTTTCCCCTCTCCTGCCCCCAGCCCCACAAGTTGGGCCCAAAAAGCTTTCCCTGGGAAGATGTGAGGGCTGGGCCCCCGAAATGTCCCTCAGCAAAGCGCAAAAGGAGTGCCCTCGGTGCCGCATCCAATCCCCACCCCCCACAGCCAGCTAAAGTTTAGTTATTTATGCCCTTAATTGTCCCTCATTAAAGTCAAATTTGCTGCTTGCCCCGATTGGGGGAAAATTATTTCCACCTTAATAGCTCAATTAGCCTCTGGGTTCCGAAAGGGCCAACCCCCCCCCTTTTCTCCCCATTTTAAACCCCCTCTCTTTTTCACAACTTCTCCTAAAAATAAATTATAAATATGGATGTGTCCTCAGAGGATCTGAGCGGCACATTCCAACGCTCCCCACGGTGGGGACTGGAAGCAGGGGAGAAGCAGAAAAGCCACTCCCCCCATCCCCAAATCAAAATGCCCCCCCCCCCCCCCACCCTTTTCTACCCTAACTCTTGTCAGAGCAACACGGTGTGGTCTCGGGCCCTGGCACCCCAGTCTGCACCCCGGAACCTAGTTGCATGTGTCGTTCCCCACCACCACCACCACCACCCCGGGCTCCTGCCCATCAAAAGCTAAGCCAACGTGCTATGGCCGCCTGCTCCTCGGGGGGAGGGAGGGTGGGGGCCGCCAACTTTACTTCGGGGAGGCGATAACTCTCTGGGGACTGTCCTCCCCTGCTTTGCCGGCGGTCCCCGGGGCCCGGGCCGAGCCAGCGAGGGCCGCGGGGCGCACGTGGAGTGGCGGGGCGCGGCGGGCGCGGACCGGCGAGCGGGCGGCCTGCTCTCGGCGCGGCATTGATATCGGGGTCACGCAGCGAGTCAGTTTCCCGCACGGGCTTTCCGGGGTGGGGGCGGGGTGGCTGCCTTTCCAACCGCCCATTAATTTCCAAGCCCCAGCATTGGGAGGTGGGGGGGGCTGCCTCGCCCCGATCCCACCTCCTCGCCTAACACGCCCCTCTCGGGAGCCGGGGAGGGGGCCGGGGAGGTAGCCCAGCCCCGCCGCCTCGGGGGGGGGCAGCGGCGGCGGGTCGCAGCCCAGACAAGCGTCTAGCGCCGGGTCCCCGGAGAGCCGAGCGCTGCCCCCGCCACCACCTCCCCGCTCGCGTCCCCCCCCCCCCCCCCCCCCCGGCGGCCCCCCCCCCCCCCCCGGGCTCGGGGGCCTGGGCACCCACCTGCCGCGGCCCCCGCCCCGGCGCGGGGGGAGGGTGCCATGCAGGCAAGAGGGGGGACACTCACCGCCGCTGCCTCCTCCGGGGGCGCAGGGGGGCCCCCCGGGGCTGCGCCTTCCTGGGCTCCCGGGAGGCGTGCGCGGGGTGGGGGGCGCCCGCGGGCCCTGCAGCCTCCGCCTCGATTGGAGCCCAGCCTCAAATCCTTCACCGCGGGTGGGGGGTGACTTCCAGAGAAAGATCCCACCCCTCCCTCCCCAGACAGGATCCAAGTGATGGGCGGGGGGCGTAGAAAATCCTTTTCTGCGGAGAGCACGGAGCCGACGGGGCTGCACCCGGCCTCCACGGTCCGCTGCCGCCACAAAGCCGCGCCCCCGCCCCCCCCGCTCCCCCCTCCCCCGCTCTCCCCCCCCCCCCAACGCCCTACGGCCGGCCCGGGGCGGGGGCTGGGCCGGCCGGGGGTTGGCGGCGCTGGGGAGGCGGCGGCGGCCCAGGCGGGGCGGCTCCTCCCCTGCCCCGGAGAGAGGGCGAGAGCCTGGAAGCGGCGCGCGCCCGCCTGTCCGGGTGGGGGCTGGGGCGGGGGGCGGGGGGGGGTACCTTCCTAGAAACCCTCGCCAAATATAGTCAGCGGATAGGGGCATTCCTAGAAATGCGGCGGCGACGTCAGCCTCGACCTGTGGGGGCAGAACCTGGGGTTCTCCAAACTGGGGTGTGGGGGGGGAACGGACGAGGGAGGGAGAGATTCCCCATTTCCAACACCCCGTGGGCCGGAGGAGGGAGCCTGGGCTGGGCCTCCCTTCTGGGGGCGGGCAGGAGTCCTCCACATGCGCTCCAGGGATCCCTCGGCTGGGGTGCAGGGTGCCTGAATGGGGACACATCTACTTAAGATTCAGACTCGCCCCCAGATCGGCTAGCCTCTTTTGGGAACAGGCGGTGACAGTGCCAGCAGGCGCTTTTAGCCTTTCCTCCCATTTTCATCGTCCCATGAACAAACAGTGGAAGTTGGGGCAGCACCCAGAGGGGCCCCCGCGCCTGGTCACCACCCTAATCCTAACCTGCTCCGTGATAACCGGCGTCCCTTGGAACCCCAGTTTTGGAAACAGGACGGACATGCTCTGTTCCCAAGAACTCCCCACATACCAACCCGCTTTCGGGCCAAAACATAAAGTTGTGCTTCTCCCCCTCCTCCCACCTGCCCCTGTCCCGCTCCAGTGTCACTTTGGTGCTGCTTTCCAAGCCGCAGCGTCAGAGAGATCTGCTGGAAATGGGGGGTAGGGCATTGAGGGTAACTTCACCTGGTGAAGATCTGTCGCCTGGCGGGACACCCCTTGCATAAGCTCCATAAGGTTCCCACGGTGAGAGGGACCCTCCCCTACAGCTCAGCCCCTCCTGAAATCTGCCCTACCTGCATCCCTTGCCCAGGAACGTCCCCCCCCCCCATCATCCTACAAGTGTCCCCTCTTGCCCCAAGAATATCCAAATAACTGAGACATGACTTGTCCCCTCTACTGACCAGCCTCTTTTCGAGCAAACGTGACCGCACTGAGCCTCCCAGGATCATAAAAAATGTATTTGCTGTCCTCTGTTGGCCAACACGTGTCACACGCAGAAAACACATCGCCCAACCCGGTGGGGCCTCTGGATGCCATCAAGGGGATCCCAGGGACCACAGCCAGGAGGTGTGAGCCGGGTAGACCCCTCTTCTCCTTCTTCCCCCTGGGGAGGCACCCTTACTCCTCCACCTCCACTTTTGTGGGGGAGTCCTGGTTTGTAGACACTGCACTGATCTTCGACTCATTGCTTTGTGTCTTATGCCCCTTAGCCCCAGCAGGGTTCTAATTCCAGAAGCCTGGAGGGTAGGGCTCAGAGAGAGGCAAAGGTGGCTGTGGAGGGGAAGGCTCTGGGTTCACGCGGGGGGGGGGGGGGGGCGGGCAGGAGATAGTTTCTTCCATAGCAACTTGGAGGGGAATGTGGCACAGGGGGAATAGGTCAGATGCCACTTAGAGCAAAGGGCTGATTACTGATAATCAGCGGTCCCCCACTTTGCTCCTAGAGACCTACTGTGCGCCAAGCACGGATGTATACTAGCTTGCTGAGCTCTGCCCGTTTTCCGGAGGAAACAACTGAGACTTTGAGGTCAGTTGTTCTTGGATCCAAGCTTGCTGTGTGACAGGCCCAGAGCTGACCCTGGGTCCACAGGGACAAACAGGACAGGTCCCTGACCTCAAGATGTCGGGTCAGGGCACCATGAACGACCAAAGCTGGGCCAGGGTGTCCACCTGGGTTCTCCCTGCTAGGCCCTCTGGCATGTGGTCTCCATGAAGACTGCATTGTCTTTGCAGCCTCTCTTATGGGGTAGGGCACTTGAGAGGCTGGGCTCCCCCTACTGCTTCTCACCAGCAGGGAGACCCTGGACACTGCTGAAGGTGCCTGGGCCTCAACTTCCTCATCTGTAAAGTGGGAATTTTAATACCTGCCTTACAGGACTCTCGTGGGGCTTAAATGAATCAACTACCCTGGGAGGGAGGGGTACTTGGCATTTTTTCCCACATTGCTTCCTATAAAGATTTTCTTTTTGTTTGTTTTGTGTTTAAAAGTTGCCGTTTTAAGTCCCATTAACAGAAAATACGTAACAAAACCATCCTAACAAGGGAAAAAAATATTCAGAAATGTTGCAAAAATTGGCCTCATGGACATAGCCTCAGAATTTTCATTAGTACAGCCTCCTGTGGAAATTAATTATATGACATTTATGTAAGTGTCTCCGAGTCACTCTTCATAGCGAGCACCTGTGGACAAGACGCCCCTCCCAAGCCAACCAGGGCCCTGCCTTTACTTTGTACTCTATAAAAAAGCACCGTAGGGGTGCCTGAGTGGCTCAGTGGGTTAAAACCTCTGCCCTTGGCTCAGGTCATGATCCCAGAGTCCTGGGATCGAGTCCCGCATCGGCTCTCTGCTCAGCAGGGAGCCTGCTTCCTCCTCTCTCTCTACTTGTGATCTCTGTCAAATAAATACATAAAATCTTTAAAAAAAAAAATAAATAAAGCACCCTAAAAGATGTCCCCCAATCCTTTGGAGGGCTGCTGTTGCCCATTCTGGCTCTGTGTCCTGCGACCCATGCCGGCCGGTGGCTGGCCTGACATCCAGTTAAGCCAGACTCGGGGAAACACCCCACTCTTCGGCCAGAAGCCCCAAGGACCCACTCTGGCCTTCTCCCAGGAAAGGGTCCCACCTGCGCCCAGGTTTCTGGCCGGGAGAAGATGCCACGGCCCCAGGCCAGAAGTGTGGCTGTCCTGGGCAGAAGGAGCTTCCGGGAAAGGCCTGGACTCTTGGTACCCTGCCCCGTCCGGCGCATGGGAGAGCGAAATCAAGTTTTGTTAGGAATAGCAGAAAGAAGGAAAAGTACTAGAAGAGAACCTGGGTGGGGGTGAGCACTGGGACTACAGCGGCATCCCGTCTGTGAAGATGTGGGGGCTCTCAGGAGGCTGACAACCCCAGGCCCCAGGTAGACAGAAAGACAAACTGCTCTTTGGTGAGACCAAGGGCTCTTTGCTTCTCGGTCTGCTGGGGACTCAACCCTCGCCTGCTAGAGACAAAGTGACACAGACCGGTTACAAAGGCCAGTTAAGAAAGGCTTTGCAATGGAAAGAGATGCCAGAGATCAATTAGGCTGTGACCTTGGACAAGTTCTCGGCTGTCCTCACTGGTAACAATGGGGATGTTTAAGAGAGTGAAATCACACGATTTGCATGGAGCACATCCTAAGCACTCCATAAATCGTAGCGATGGTCCATCCCTGTTAAATGGGAGTGGGGAACCGGTCGTGCCTCTGGACACTAGCGGGGAGCTGTACCACGGACTGGGTGGGTAGGTCAGCCTGGTCTAGCGTGACCTGAAATGCAAAGTCAATGTCTTGGAATTCCAGCAGGGGAGGGCCAAGCTGTGTCAGGAACCTGGAAGAATGTTCCACACGCAGCCCAGGTAGACCACGGAGGACTCGGACGGCATCTCCTTCCGCACAGACCTCCTCTCTGGAACCCACATGACCCTGGGCCTAGGGCCACCGCTCAGACCAGTACCAACTTAAAAATCAATACTCTTGACTTTGAAGTGTTTTGACCAGAAGTTGCCACTGGCAGCCCACAGGCCAAGTGGAGCCCGCAGATGTGTTTCTTTTGGCGCGCAGACCATTTAAAATAATAATAGTAAATTTGATTTGGTTGCCAACATTTTTCAATCAGGAAATTTCGTATTTTAAAAAATCCAGATTTCTGGCTTCTCTTAAAAAAAAAAAAAATCAGTTGATCAAGAGATTTGGCAGCGGTGGGCCCGCATTGCCATGGGGCCACAGTTGGTTAGAAAGGAGCAGCCCGTGGTAGAACATCAGTCAGGGAAGGCTAGCTGCTGTAACAAACAGTCCCACACTTCCAGTAGCTCACCACGGTACAATTTTATTTCTTGTTTGGATCACAGCCCGGGGAAGACGGGAGCAGGGAGATCCACAGGTTAATTAGAAACCCAGGTGCCTTTTATTTTGGGGCTCGGCATCTTTTTCAAAAATGTTTTAAAATATATTTTTTAAAGATTTTATTTATTCGAGAGAGAGAGAAAGAGAAAGTGCAGGGTAGGGGTGGGACGGTGGTGGAGGGACAGAGCAAGATAGAGAAAGAGTTCCAAGCTCCATGCTCAGTATGGAGCCCAATGGGGGGCCCGATCCCACAGCCCCAAGATCATGATAGGTGCTCTGATATCTTCTAGGGCTTCATTCTTTCTCCATGAACTGGGCAGGTACTATAGGGAAAGCAAATCAGGTTTTAAAAGCATCAGTTAGGAAGTGTCCCACATTGGTGAGCACCAGTCATGAGGTCCAACAAATACCCCAAGAGGGTGTGAAATGTGGTGCCTGGCTCAGAGACCAGGAAGACGAGGAGGCTTATGGACCACCAGTGTCTCTGTTTACAGGTGGCTTTCCCAGATCCTTCTGCAACTCTGTCATGGAAATTCTCTTCTCATTGCTCTTCCTCACCCCTCTCCAGCTCAGAGGAAACCACCAGTCATTGGTTGAAGAATAATCTTCTGATACAATCCCAACCAATGAGAGATGATGAATTTGGATGTGATGCCTGGAACCGCAGCAGCCATTTTGGGCCAGACTTGAGGGCGAAGCTGACATGCTGATGGCAGAGAAGAGAGGCGGAAGGAACCCGTGTCTCTAGTGGCCTGATGGAGTTGCTCAAACATTCAGTTGAGAGACCCACCATACCTCTAGACATCCTGGTAAATACCTTATAAATGTCTTTCTTTTTTAAAGGCAGTTTGAGATGGGGCAGCTCTTGTTCCTTGTAGAAAAAAGTATCCCACGTGCTAAGGGCATACTTCTTGCTTGGCTGGATTTGCTTAGGTCGTCTGCCTGGTCATATAGGTATTTGAGTTTTGACCCCTTGACTTAAAATTCTTTCTTCTTGCAATGCAGAGCTGAGGTCAATGTGGCGAGCCCCAACCTTCATGGCCTGGAATAGAAATTTCCCCGTGTCTACCCCTGGAGAATGCAATGTACAACTTTCACTGCTGCCTGGGACCACATGGTCCTATTCGGGGCCCGGATCTCCACCTGCATCTTGGGGATGCCGCAATCCCTGTGTGACACTGACGGCAAGATGTCCTTGGAGTTTAGGACCTCATGCTGGTCAGAGGCTGGTGGCCATTCCTAATAGCAGTGGCCTGTCCCCAAGTCTCTTAAGAGAGTCCCTGAGATGACTGGCTTCTTTTGGACGGAAGGATAGGTAGAATGACCCATCATCCTGGTTTACCCAGGACCGAGGGGTTTTCTGGGTCATTGGATTTTCAGTGATAAAACTGGGACAGTCCCAGGAAAACCAGATGGCTGGCTACCTTACCTATCCTGGACAGGGGATGTGGGAAGAGTGGAGAATTGCTGGTTCAGGTCAGTGGGAGTGGCTGTCACTGGGGAAGGAAAGAGAGTAGAATCTTTTGAACATCCGCACCTGATCCCCAAAGACTCTGGGTTAGCCTTGTGGGCAAGGGCTTCATATGCCTGTCAGGGTAATGGGTGATGGGACTAGTTGAAAGGAACCTAGACATCATGGAGATGCATTAGGAAGGAACAGGTAGTAGGAGAAAGAATAGGTTATGTAGGTGACAAGTGGCGAGTTGGTCAGAAGAGAGTCATCCCAGCTTGCAGGGGTGGACAGAGTCCAGAGAGGCCAAGGCCAAAGGCGGCTTCCTACCGGATGGGCTGGCCACGGAGACAGTGGGAGAATTCTGAGAGCCATTGAGTTGGATTATTGGAGCCTCTCCCCCACTGAAGCCCGCTCTGGTAGCTTCTAGAAGGCCACGGGGGACATTGAAAAGGCTGTTCAGCTCTCTTCTGATACCAGACTGCGGTGGCCTTGGAATGCCACATTGTTGCAATGTCCACATAAATCCGAGCCTGGGAGGGCTGGTTCTGGGAAAAGCCCAGGGGTGGGCCATTTCTACCTCTGCACACAGGCCTCCAGCCCGGATCCCAAGGCCAGTCCATCCTCCGGAACCTGGGGAGCGTACCTCCTCTCTCTTTCTCGCAGTGATGCCATCTGTACAAGGGACATAGCATTTTCCTCGCTGTGCAACATGCCGGGCGGCGTGATGTAGGTTAGACCCCACGAGAACCACACTTTTATTTTGTTTTGTTTGTTTTTGCCATTAATTGTGAGGCATTTCGAGCCAATGAGCCAACAGCAAACAACAGAGAATAAATTAACAAACACCTCTGTGCTACCACCCAGCGTAAGTAATACAGGAATCAAATCCAATCAAATGCAAATTCAGTGAATACTGCTCTGTGGCCAGTCTCTGCGATCCCCAGAGACAACGCTGTCCTGAGTGTAGACACTGTCACACTCAGGTCTTTAAAATGTCTTTACCACCTATGAGGCCAGAAACAAACAAGGCTTTGTTTGCACAATGTTTACACTGTATAAATGGCATCATCTTTCTCTGCCTGCCTTTTTTTTTTTTTCTTTTTGCTCCACATTTTGCGAGCTTTCTCCATGTCATTGGATGGAGTTACCGTGTATTTCTTTGAGCGGCTGAACTTCTTTCTCTTCTGTGAGCATTCCACAGTTTGCTTTTCGGTTTTCCTGGACGGACATTCAGCTCTTCCCAGCAATGCTGCTGTGAACAGCCTTGTGTACACGAATTTCCGCAAGCCTTGCAGAGGCCAGAGGAAGGCTCCTGGGTCTTATTTGCCTGGGTTTTTCAGAAATGTGGTGGCTTTTAGCCTGGCGTGGACTCTCCAGTTTCCCTCATGCTCCTCGAGTCCTTGGTGCCTTATTCCCGAAAGGTTTCACACGTCCACACAGCCCATCTGGCTCGTCTGGCCATTTGAGCTTTTAGCCTCTCATCTCTTGGGAGATGCATAGGCATGTAAGCCAGTAGTTGCGATATCATGTGGTAGGTGCTAGAAAAAACAATAAACTCAAGGTGCCGGTGGTGTGTCAAGGAAAGAGCAGCTCCAACCAATGCACTAAGGGATGATTCAAAATAGTCGTTAAGTTAGTAATAGTGGGGCAATGTTTTGTGGTATGCGTAGGAGTTTTCCAGGAAGCTGGAGATGGAGAAAGGTCATTCATTATAGGGACAGGGAACAGCATATGTGCAGGCCCTCAGGATGAAGCTGATTTGAAGACATGCTAAAGACTGGTGTAAAACAAGAGCAAGAGGGAGCACTGGAGGAGGGACACTTGAGGCCTGAAATGCCATGCTGAGGAGTTGGGCTTTATGCTGGTGGTGGTGGGCATCTTGTGAAGGATCTAAAGGATGGATTCATGAGAGTGACATATTCACTGTTGTGTTGGAGAGAGGTCAAATGAGAGTGGAAGGAGGATGGAAGAGAGGCAAGATGGAAAGCAAATGATACCAGTTAGGAGTCTACTGCAACTGTCCAAGCACCAGTCCTCAAAGAAGAGATGGAGCAGGGGAAGTCGAAACCGATACACAGTAGGTGACTAGAGAGAGGTTTAGGCACGGACCAAGTGAATGAGCAGGGGAGGGAGGAGGGTGCATCAAGGGTTGAGGTAAGCAGGATCATCGTCTCCCAAATTTGGGAGAACCTATGAATGTGTTGTGTTTCATGGCAAAAGGGACTTGGTGGATGTAATTTAAGTTATAGACTTTTTTAAAAGAGGATGAGTTGATTATCCAGGTGGGCCCAATCCAAAATCTGGAGCCCTCCCAAGCAGAGAATTTTCTTTGGCTTGCAGGAAGCAGAGAAACATTTTTTTTTTTTTTTTTTTTTTTTTGGCTTACATGAGAAACATGCAGAAGACAAGGCAAGATCTGAAATGTACAGGGGACTTGGCGCAGATGTCAGGACACTGCGTGCAAGGACTGGAAAGAGGCCTCGAGGACACAGAGCCCATTCCTACCAGTGCAGGGACCCTGATCTGGCCAGCCACCCGAGAAAGCATGGAACCAGATTCCTCCAGAGTGTCTGATCATAGCCTGGCTGGTCACCACCTTGACTTTAGACTTGTGTGAGACCCAGAACCCACCTGGGTTTCAGACCTACAGACACAGACAGAGAAAAAGATGCTGCGGTTTTAAGTGGCTAAGGTTGTGGTGACTTAGTCCAGTGGCGGGAGAACATGAGTGCAAGCCTGGGTCTGTCACCAGCATGGCTTTCTTGTCCTCACATGGTGGAGAGAGAGAGCGAGCGCTAGTGTCTCATACTCTTTTTTTAAGATATGAGCTCTGTCTTGAGGGCCTCACCCTCATAACTCAGCCCCTCCTGATTACCCCCAAAGTCCTAATCCCCTAATTTCATCACACTGGGGATGAAGACTTTGACATATGAATTTGGGGTGTGTATGTGTGTGACAGGAATGTTTAGCTCATAGCAACTGGAAGGACTCACTTTCAAGGTCACACTGCTGCTCACAGAATTCGGTCCCTTGTGGCGCCTTGGACCCAGGCTTCCATTTCTTGCTGGTTGTTGGCCAGAGGATGCCTTCCATTCCTGGCCACGTGGGCCTCCCCCATGTGGCCGCTTAGCCCATCCACGCAGCAGGAGGGGTCTGCTATCCAGAAGTGGCATCACGTCCCCTTTGCCAGATTCCGTTGGCTGGAAGCAGGTCACAGTCTTCCCACTTAAGGGATGACACGGGGTGCAAATACCAGAAGGCGAGTATAACAGGAGGAGTCCGCCCGCCAGCACTTCTCTAAGGAAGTGTTTCCAGAATTGTCGAAGATCTTACGTGCCGCCAGGCATCGAGTTCCGGGGTTCTTCTGTGCCCACAGGGAGTGAAAAATCAGCTCTGCCCACCTGAGTGAGGGGGGCAGGGGGCAGAGGGAGCCTGTCTTGGGAAGTGATCGTCCTGCGCCAGCCTGGTGATTTGCAAAAGCAAAACTCCAGTCGAAGTGACACAAACAACGTCTGGTGCTTCCAGGGGCTGCCACAATATTTTCTTTTAAGCGCTACTCATGCCTGAAATATGCTTCTGGTTTTGAAATGTGGTTCTCAACTCAGGCATGACTACGGATCACTCACTCGCTTCTTAAGAGGGCCGTTTTTTATTCTTTAATGTAGGTTTTCAAAGCCCATGATGTCATTCCAGATGGGAGACGGACCGGGGCGGTGGACCCGAGGCCTCTCCTTTGAGGGGGGTCAGTTCGGATGACAAGAGTGGGCTTTCTCCCTGCACACTTGGCATCTCGTCTACACGGCGTGAGCTCTGTGTGAACGTCTCTGCCTTCCCGTGCCCTGACACCTGTGTACTCTTCACATTTTCAGGTAAGTTTGTAAGTTTTTGCTGCAAAAATGATGACCCTGAAAGTGACACAACTTCTGTCTCTGATGCTGGGATAATAGGAAAGCCATTGGTCATGGGGTCATGGGGTCATGACCACCACTCCCTCTACCTGGGGGTCTCCATGGCCAACAGCAGGGCAGGGAGACTTCCACGCAGGGAAGCGGGGTGCGGGGGGTGGGTGGTGAGTGTTCTTTCTGAGAAACCAACATAAAAATCCACACATGTGTGGATAAATATGCTTATTTATTTTTTTTACGAAGACATCCCCTGAAGTTACATTATACCAGATGGAGAAGTTCTAGAGATCTGTAGAACAGAATGATTATCATTAGCAAATTTGTCGGGAGGGCGGATCTCATGTTAAGTGTTCTCATCACGTACACACAACAAGCAAAGGGACCCGGGAAAGTTGGAGGTGATGGTGTGTCTGTCTATTACCTTGACCCCAGTGGTGGTTTCCCCGGGGCTCGTAGATACGTCCACACACATCCAGTTCTCTACATTCGATACATGTGGATGTTTTTGTTTATAAGTTATACCTTGATAAAGCTATAAAACAAACCCCCCGAAAGCAATTCATGGCTTTTATTGCTAAATTAATCCCCAGCTCCATCAATCAGTCATTCCTTTTAATGACTGCCCATGACATCCTGGCTGGTGGAGGGTTACCATGTTGCCATCAGAAGGACTCCACCAGACGAGATGCAAGTGAGTGTGCATCATTCCAATTTTAGAATGAGAGAAACTGAGGCCGGGAGAGGTTAAGTGGAGGGTGTATGGCCCCCACGGGTTTCTGGTAGAGCTAACTCTGCCCTTGCTCTCTGCTGCCACCTGGTGTCACTGTTGGAGTTTGCTCCCGCACAGCCTCCGCAGACCCACAGCCTTTCCTCCTCCTTAAGATTAGGATTCTGGGCTCCCTCTTCGGCTTCAGAATTCTTTTTTAACCTTTTTCTGTCGCTGCCTCTCATGATCTGTCCTTACCCAGCTCCCAGTGCAAACCTCTCCTCCAACCCAGCATAGGGGGCTTCTTTATCTTTCCCTTTACATACCCGAAGCAGACCAGAGAATAATTCTTTACAGAGCAGACACAGCTGACTTCAAGCCGACTTCCAGAAATTCGTAGAAAAGTTATAGAAATCCAAACATGGCTTTCTATATTCATGAACACAAGTGGTTTAAATCGACATAAAATGGCTTGCTTATTCAGACACATAATCAGCGTTACGCATTTAAGTGGAAAGAGGACCCAAATTCAGAGTTTTGGGGGCTGATTTGGCAGTGTATGCCAAACTGTGGTTTTGGTTTTTTTTTTTTTTCTTTTGAAGATTTTGTTTATTTATTTGACAGGGAGAGACACAGCGAGAGAGGGAACACAAGCAGGGTGAGTGGGAGAGGGAGAAGCGGGCTTCCCAGGGGAGCCAGTTGGGGGGCTCCATCCCACAACCCTGGGATCATGACCTGAGCCACCCAGGTGCCCCCACCTTACCCCTACAGCTTCTCCACATATAAATACATGCCATTAGATATTTTGTGCCATTGCGGGGTGGGGGTGGGGGTGGAGAATGGTACTTAGAGTGCTTTAGATTTTAAATTGCCTTTTTCTAAAGTCCATGCATCATGGGGGGCCCAGGGGGGCATAGGGTGTAGGGTGGGGCAGGGAAAGTATTGGGGGTGCTTTCCTAGGATGATGTCCTCATCTAGGTACGCTGCTCCGCTCTTTGAAGGGAATGACAGGAAAATCTCTGCTGTCCACTCACCTCCCCCCAACCCTCAGTACTGGCCTACCTGCTGGAGGCCGTGTGGTTTTCTGTTTGTTTAACAGGAAGGGCTATTTAGGGATATTTTAAATAGAGAGGAACCTAAGTGCTCTTTTGTGACCCCTCTTCAAAAAAGAAATAAGTGGGTGCCCAGTGGAGAGAAGAGGACATTCAATCATTATCTGTTAATTCTGGATCGTTGTAAGGTGGTGCTTGTGTTCTAATAGGTTATCTTTGGGTTTGTGGGCTCTGGGATGAATCTGGAGCGTGGGGGGGGGGGATTGCACATAAGACATCCATCTCCTGGAAAATCAAACAAGGTGAACGTTTGCAGGATAGAAAAGAAGCCTTTCAACAGCTCCCCGATTGGACTCTCCCCCCTCCATCCCCACCGAGAGGAATGACTGTTCATTTGGTGTGGACCCTGCCCTCTGTCCAGCCCGGGAGGGCGGGGACCAGCCACCCCAGCATCAGCAAGAGTCCAGAAATGCAGAGTGTCCAACTGCACCGAAGAACCAGCGAGCCCCAGGCTGAAGCGTGAGAAGCCCCCTTGTTCACTCCTTTCCCGTGCGTGAGCTCCCGCCTTTGCACACATGCACTCGCCCGTGCCCCCGGGTTTAGAGCGTGGCTCTCTTTCTCGAAGAGCGGCTCCCCGTGGGGACCCGCACCATCAGCATCCCGTGGGAGGGAGGTAGAAATGCAAAGGGTCAGGCCCCAGCTCGGATTTACTGAACTCGGGAGCGCTGGAGGTGGGGTCCCGCGAACCCAGCTGATGAAGGCTGGCACGGCGGGGGTTCTCACCCCCTGGCCGCTCCTGGCCAGGCTCCCCGACCCCCTGCCCCGCATCACAACCCCATCAGAGGGAGCCCGCCCAGATCAGGCTGGTGCACCGAGGTACCCCCACCCCCCACCCCAGTGCACGCAGACAAGCAGCAGCCCCCCGACTCCCTTAGGAATGTCAGGCTGACCCAGGTTTCCCCCGAGCTAGGTCAAGCCGGTTTTCAGACGACAAATAGGCCAGCGGCCCCCCGGGAGGGGGGCGGGGGGGTGCCGAGGTCACTGGACCCTAAAATGCCCTCGAGCAGCCGCGTGGTGCATCCTTCCGCGCTGCAGAGAAAACAGGTTCCCCGCGACCCCAGCTGGGTTTCCTGGGGCCGCCTCGACCGCCCGCGACCGTTGCGGCTTCGCAACCGCCTCCGGCCGGCGCAGACCCATTTCCCAGAAGGGCAGACGGAGGCCCAGACCGGGTTCAGGTTCCCGCGTCCCAACGGCCCCGCGTCGGGGCAGGATTTCCTCTCTCACGCGGCGCCTGCAACGGATTTTGTTTAAAAAAAAAAAAAAAAAAAAAAAAAAAAAAAAAATCCGCCAGCAGCTGACTCTGGGCGCGGGCCGGCTTCGGGCCGCCGCGCTCCTCTCAGGAGAGGATAAAATTGGATTTTAACGTGCAGGGAAGCTCAGTGGCTCCCCAGTCCAGTGCCAGCAGCTGGAGGGATTTTTTTTTTTTTTTTTTTTGGCCCGGGGCCACGGGTGTCGGGGGACCCGCAGCTTCCCGCAGCGGGGACGGCGGGGTAAGGGGCGTTGGTTTGCAGCGAGCGGAGGGCGGCGCGGGCCGAGTTTGCGGATGCTGCGGGGCCAGCCCGGGAGGAGCGCGTGAACCCAAACGGGGTGAAAACAGTGGGCCAGCTCTGCGCCCCTCTGCACCCGGGGCCGAGGCTCTGGAAGTCGAACCCAGGAGGCGGGCGCTGCGACGGACACTTTGGAAAAGGGATCCCACGCCTAAAAAGTCTCCCCGTCCAGGAAGACAAACAGCCAGGCACGGACGGGGTTCGAACCCGTGATCTTCGGTTTACGAGACCGACGCCTTACCACTTGGCCACCGCGCCTGCGTTAGAATGGCGGCTCCGCGAGCCTCTATCCTGGCGTCGCTCCCGTGCGCTCGCCCCGCGGGCGCGAGCGCCGGCGCGAGCGCGCCTGCCTGTCCGCCGCACGGCCCCGCCCCTCCCTGCGGCCAGCCGGGCGGGGCGGGGCGAAGCTCCCGCGGGCGCGCGCCGGACGCTCCCAGCAGACTCCCGCGGATCGACCCGCCGGCCTTGCCGGGTTCCCGCGTGCGCTGGGGCGCTGGTCCCGGAGTCCCCACGGCCACGGCAAGAGGCGTGTCCGGAACTCGGGAGCCGGCGGGACGCTTGTCGGCGACACAGTCAGCGTTCGAATCCCAGCTCCTCCAGACTTAGTCCGAGACCTTGGACGGCGGGCGCGCGTCGGAGCCTCAGTTTCCCTTCTGGGGGTGGGGGCGAAGCACCTGGAAGCGGAGGAAAGGTGGCGGTTCTCGTGGCCAGCCCGACAGCCCGGGCGCTCCACGGCCGCCCTGTGCGGGGCCCACGCTCGGCAAGGGTTGTTGAATGAATGCGTAAGTGTTAAAGAAGTCAGAAGCCCGAAGCTCCTTGTCCCCCCAATTGCCACGGTGGAGCCCAGGGCGCGAGCCTCGTCCCGGACCATCAGCATCACCTGGGAGCTTGCAGCCCTGCAACTTCGCCTGCTCCCCTACCCCCGCCAGGTTAGACCCGCAGGTGCGGCCCGGCGACCTGCGCTTTCCCAGGCCCTCCAGGTGATGCTGATGCGCGGGGAATTGCCGGGCCCCGCTGCTCCCCATAGCTGATAGGCACACTCCTATGCTCCAAAGTATTTATATTCTCCGCTTCTTGTCTTTATACAAATAGACTGCCTTTGCAATTCTCTGCACCTTGATTTTTCATGAATATTAATGGATGATGGGTTCATCCAGTGGTTTGCAGCGCGGAATACAAAATACCATAATCGATGGCATATTATTTAATAAATCCTAGTAATTAGTGTTTCGTTAATAGGATACATAATAACGCAAGATTGTAAATTATTTATCCTAGGGGGTCTACGATAATCTGACCATGATGCACGACGGGTTACCTTAACTCTCTTTAATAGCTGCATGGTTTCCCATGCTATAGCCATTATCACAATTGATTTAATCAATTTCTGGGAGGTAGGCTTTTTGCCTTGTGTGCGGCTCTTCTGGTGCACCGGAACATTCTGCTCCGTGCATCTTTTCCATCTGCTACCAGAGATGTTTGTTCGTAGTATAGGTGGGAGATACCGATTAGGAATGCTCACAGCCCACCATGCAAACATATAGGTAAATAGGAAACTTAAAAATACCAGGAAGGTGTGTTCGCCAAGTTGCTTTAAATGTCAAGGTCTGGGAATGTGAGTGGAAAAGGCACCCCTTTTCCACCCAGCTCCCCTCAGATACCGGGACAAGCACCCTGAGACGCTGCGCCCACAGTGTGGGAGATCTTCCCGCAAACCTCACCGCAGCTCCCTCACTAGAAAAAGAAAAAAAAAAATCGAAGAACATTTTCAGAATGAAAACATGCATTCCCGAGCAGTGTTTCCAACTAGCTCATGATAAAATTGGTTTCATCGTCCGCCTCCTTTTTTGGGTGTTCAGTGAGCCGTTGGAGGGATTGTGCGGAAGTGGCAGAGGCTTATCAAAGATGAAAAGAAATTAGCAAATGAGAGAAATTCACATGGGAGCTGAGCCCAGAACTAACTGGCAGGTGGAGTGGGAATCAGAGTCTAACAGGTGCTTTTCCCCAGCTTTGTCTTGCGAGGGAAGGAAGGGAGTGGAATCATAGAGGGGCATCTGTTCCTTGTTGGGGAGGTGGGGTGCCCCCGGGGAACGGGGTCTGAGGGGTCCTGGGAGAGGCTGGCCCTCCCACCTGCTGTGAGCCCTCAACTAGAGAACACAGGTGCGGGGTCTGACCCTACTTATCTCCTTGGCAGACGAGGCCCTGAGAGCCTACAGATCTTGGACACGTGGAAGGAAGATCAGTCGGTCCTGGCCCCAGCGTCTCCAGCGGTGCCTGCACAAGGTAGGTCCTGAAACAAAACTCTGTAGAAGGAATTAGCATTCGGGGTTCCTTTCATTGCGGTCCTCTTTGTGGTTTCTGCGAAAATTCCTTGGCTGGTGCCCTCCAGCCACCGTTTCAGGCCTGTCCTGGCACTGACGGTCCCTTGTACCCCGTCTCGAGTCAGGCAGAAACTTTAAATTCCTTGGTGATAGGAGGTGTTCCTTGTTCACCCTGACGGAAAGAACTTAGATCTAACAAACGTTTCCTGAGCCCTAGCAGAGGCCCTGGGCCGGAGGCTCCTGACAGCACACACAGAAATGTGACCTGATCCCAGAGCTCCCAGGGCGAGAAACCAAGGCCTACCTTTCTGGTGACAAAGCTGGGTGAGAAGATGAAATACGTTGGCTCTTTTCGTTCTGTCCGTATAATGAAGTCTCCTGAATTTGAATAGTTCAGGAACATCTGTGTTTCTTTTGTAGTGAAATACCGTCGCTTTTTTGCATTTTAGGAAAAAATACATAGTTTTGCATCCTTTTTTTTTTTTTTTTTTTTTTTTTTTGGTACTTTTTTTGTTTCTTTGTTTCTCTGTGCCTGTCCCCCAGGGTTAAGGTTGCTTGAAAAAAATGAAGCTGTCTCCAGAGCCCTCTCCCCTTCCAGGCAGGACTCGCCGAACCCATTTGGTTTTTTGGTTTTGTTTTTAAGATTCATTCATTTATTTCATAGGGAAGGAGTGTGTGAGCACAAGCAGGGGGAAGTGGGGGAGGGAGAAGCAGGCTCCCCTCTGAGCAGGGGCTCCATGCGGGGCTCGATCCCAGGACCCCAGGATCATGACCTGAGCTGAAGGCAGACGCTTAACAGGCCGAGCCACCCAGGTGCCCCTGGTTGTACCCATTTGAATGACATTTTACAGTCAAGGAGGGCCAGCTGTGACCCTGGGAAACCTGTTACTGGGTCTGCCCATCTCGGGAAGGCACAGACCCACTCACACGGGCTCAGGTGGGGCCTGAGGGCCCGCCTTTTGGACAAACTCCCAGGTCACGCTGATGCTTGCCAGTGCTGGCCCCGACTTAAAGAACCTCTGCTTTCAGGTACCTTGGAGAAATTCCTTTGCATGAGGAAGATGTCGGGTGAACCCCTTAAGCTTAGATATTTAGGTCACTTGAATTCGTGATAGCGGGTTTTTACTAATAACCTAAATCAAAGCTCCATCAGCCACTCCTAGCAACAGCACTGTTCATCATGGGGAGTGAGAGCCCAGGGCTAGAGACTGAGAACACAGCCTTCCTTTGTTCCTTTCTGTGAGAAATTTGATGTTGCAGAGCAGGCTGAGCACCTCAGATGCTGGGTGGGGGTCTGGGCTGTGAACTAAGCAGGTGTAAGGGGCCTGGGGCCACTATACGTGTCCCCTTACCCCCAAAATATCCGAGTTCCAGTTACTTCATGTTTTCCCCATCCTGGCATTTTAATTTTAGCTCTTCTGGTGGGTATGTGGTTGTTACCTCGTTTTAATTTGCATTTCCTTGATGACTAACGAAAGTAAGCACCTTTTCCTGTGCCTGTTAGCTCCTTGTTACCTGTCTTGGGAAGGTGGTCGCTAGATCTTTGGTCCATTTTTATAGCTCGTTTGTCTATTATTGAATTGTCAGAGTTGGTTTTTTAATCTGGATATGAGTCTTTTGTCAGATACACATATAGATTGTGAGTGGTTTCACCTGGTCTGTGGCTTGAATTTTCACGTCCTTTAAGGTGTCTTTCAAAGCGCAGGAGCTTTTAATTTTGATGAATTCCAGTTTATCTATTTTTTTTTTTCCATTTATGCTTCATGCTTGTTGTGTCCTAACGAAGAAACCTTTGTCACCCTAGGTCACAAAGGTTTTCTCCCAGCACTGTTATCATTTTACCTTTTACACTGAGGCTTGTGATCCGTTTTGAGTTGATTTTTGTGTATGGTGTGAGGTAGGGCTTGATGGTCCTGCTTTTCCCATATGGATGTCAAGTTGTTCCAGAGTCATTTGCCGAAATGATTATCCTTTCCCCCACGGAATTGCTGTGATAACCGTGTTAAAATTCAGTGTTCTAGGGGCACATGGGTGGCTCCGTGGGTTAAGCCTCTGCCTTTGGCTCAGGTCATGATCTTGGGGTCCTGGGATCGAGTCCCACATCCGGCTCTCCGCTCAGCAGGGAGCCTGCATCTCCCTCTCTCTCTTCCTGCCTCTCTGCCTACTTGTGATCTCTCTCTCTCTGCCCAATAAATAAACAAGTAAAATCTTTCTAAAAAAATAAATAAAATTCAGTGTTCTGCGCATTTGTGGTCTGTTTCTGGAGTTTGTGTTATGTTTCATTCATCTGTGGGCTTATCTTTATGCCGGTGACCACCCAGTCTTGATTATTGTGTTTTATGGGGAGTACTGAAATCAAGGATTGTAAATCCTCTGACTTCGTTCTTTTACAAAATCATTCTGTGTATTCTAGTCCTTGGTGTTCCCGTTCCCTGGTAATTTTTTGAGCCTGCTCATCCGTTTCTAGAGAGGCCTGCCGGGATTTTGATGGGCAGTGCATTGAACCTGGAGATGAGTTGGGAGGAAATAGAATATTTCATTGCCCTGTTGTTTGTGGCTGGCGCCTGTGGGTCCTAGATTCTAAATTCATGTCTTTTGCATTTCATTACGTGAATTTCCTGTGATTTTTGGTGAAGGGGTTGCTGAGGTACTTGTGGTTACTGTGTTCGTCTGCTTTTGGCACCCGTTCATGTGTAGGGGTTGTGGGGGTCCCTGCAGAGGACAGCCAGGTGGGGACTGAAGCAGAATGTGTCGCTGGCGTCATCTCTGTAACAAAATTAAGAAGGGGGGTGCCTGGGTGGCTCAGTGGGTTAAGGCCTCTGCCTTTAGCTCAGGTCATGATCTCAGGGTCCTGGAATCAAGTCCCACATCGGGCTCTCTGCTCAGCAGGGAGCCTGCTTCCCCCCCCCACCCCGCCCTCTGCCTGCCTTTCTGCCTACTTGTGATCTCTCTCTGTCAAATAAATAGATAAAATCTTAAAAAAAAAAAAATTAAGAAGGAGCGATGGTCTCCTAGCTCAGAGAGGGAGGGCATCCTTGTTTAAACACACTTTCCCAAATCATGCCAGCCGTACACGAAATGTGACGAAGACATCAAGTAATTTTTTTTTTTTTTGCAGAAAAATTGCAGCTGTGCAGAATGCCCTGGGGTCACCTCATGAAATCAGTCTTAGAAGCTCTCCTCGGAAGAGCGTGCTTTATCGGGTTCATTCCAGAGCTAGAACGAGATGGAGTTGGCAGCTGAGAATAATGAAAAGTTTCATTTTTTTCTTTTTCCCTTTTGCTTTTTCAGATAAGCGCTACAAAGGTCAACGAGAGTATCTGGGGTACAAACACGAGCAGGCAGCACTGACAGTTTTACGTATATGGAAACAAACAAGGCAGTAGACAGTAACAGAATAAAATCGCTGTTTCTCTTGTGTTTTGTTCTCTGTGGAGCAGAAGCAAAGGACCCTAGACTCCTCCTCCTCCTTCTAGAGTTTACTTAGGATCTTCCCGTCTCATTTCTTTTTTGCTTCTGTGTTGATCCACAGTTACACACAGGAAAATCAGTGTTGGGGGTTTATCTTCCCTCAAATAGTTTCCTTTGTAAATGTTATGGAATCTTTCTTTCTTTCTTTATTTGACAGACAGAGATCACAAGTAAGCAGAGGGAGGCGGCGGGGGGGTGGTGGTGGTGGAAGCAGGCTCCCTGCTACACAGAGAGCCCGATGCGGGACTCTATCCCAGGACCCTGAGATCATGACCTGAGCCGAAGGCTTAGGCTTAACCCACTGAGCCACCCAGATGCCTTGGAATCTGTCTTATTTAAAAAACAGCAAAGCATCTGATGTCCAGCTGTGTCACTGCCAATGGCTCTAGCGCCTTCCCCGCCTAGAATGTTTCAAATATTTCCTCTTTACAGACTGAGCTGCCCTTCTTGTAACTTTGCTTGTGCCTCCCTGTGTTCACAAGGGGAGGGGCCTTTACCAGAAAGGTCAGGGTCATTGCTTTCTTGAGGTCACCATTCGGTCACATATTAGCAGCCTTAAGCAAACATCCACCTGCTGGTGAGTGAGCTGGCCGGCCCTGATGGTGGGCTACAAGGAGCTTCGATACTGGCTCTGTTCGAGTCTTTCATTTTTTTTTTTTCTTTTTAAAGATTTTATTTATTTGACAGAGATCATAAGTAGGCAGAAAGGCAGGCAGAGAGGGAGGGGAAGCAGGCTCCCTGCAGAGCGCCCAATGCAGGGCTCGATCCCAGGACCCTGAGATGATGACTTGAGCCGAAGGCAGAGGCTTAACCCACTGAGCCACCCAGGCGCCCCTCAGGTCTTTCATTTTTAAATTTGTGTGGCAGTGGTTGGAAGGAACAGAGACAGTCAGCCACGGACATTCTGTGCCCGCGCGGGTGAGGTCTTCCCAACTGGTTGAGAGGTGCGTTATGGCTCTGTTGCTGTCAAAATGAACAGATACCTTCGGCTCTTTTCAGTATTAGGAGCTTGTAAGAGACACACGGTGAATGTCCCAGATGGGTTCCTTCCCCAATAACCGCCCCTTTCTATAAAATAGCACCATATCTCATAGGAACGATACATGGTGTGTGTTTCTCAATACAGCAGAGAAGAATTTATTTTCCCTTAGGTTTATTAATATTATATATTTCAAAACCCCAAATCTTTACTCCTATTAACCAGGAAGTCATTGTGATAGATAGATAGATACCTTCTTCTGGGTCCTGTATTTTAAGGACACTGTTACCAAAACGACACCTGATCTTCTGGGTTGCAATTTGTTTTTTTTTTTTTTTTTTTTTTTAAGCCAATACAACATTTTGGTGAATTTAGGTTTGGAAGGGGGCTATCTCCCAGACACACCCCTCTCCCCTTTCATGTGGGAGTTGAGGCAGTATATAGATGGTTAAAGATGACATCCATGTTATGAAGTTGAAAGTCACTGTTGAAAAATGTCATCTCCTGTCATCAGACGACAATTATCATATCCCCAGCTTTTGGCGTGGGAGGCGATGATTCCCAGGGCTGTTCTTGGCAACTGGAAAAGATAAGCGGGTAACATTGAAATGGGAGCAAACGTGAAGATAAATTTACCTACAGAGCAGAACAAACCTTTTGTATTTTCCGTGGTGGCTTGGCTTTTCATGTTGGAGAAACGGAAACGGACGTGTGAAACTCAGGGGCACAAAGGTCGAACACGAAACAGGACTTTGCCCTTTTGCCTCATTCCGTTTTGGACACGGGAAACCGAAATTTTGGAATAAGATTTCATGGGAAAGCTTTTGTGGTGGTTTTCTTTCTAGTGGTTCTCTCTCTCTCCATCCTTTTTTTTTTCTTTCTTTCTTTTTTTAAGATTTTATTTATTCATTTGACAGAGAGAGATCACAAGTAGGTAGAGAGGCAGGCAGAGGTGGGGTGGGGGGAAACAGGCTCCATGCTGAGCAGAGAGCCCCATGCGGGACTCGATCCCAGGACCCTGAGATCATGACCTGAGCTGAAGGCAGAGGCTTAACCCACTGAGCCACCCAGGCGCCTCTCTCTGTCTATTCTTAAAAAGTTGTCCCTGTGTTTTCTTGCAATGGACGCTCTGAGTACGAAGCTGCTCATTGGGCCCCGTCTACCTGTGTCCACAGTGATAATGGCCACTCTGATGTTTACCTCTGGGCTTTGCCAGCTGTCCCGGCCCAGGGGCGAGTGCTGTGCATTTGGCTCTCTGGAAAATTCTGCAGGGACAAATACAGAGACACAATACAAACACCACATGCAGACCTGAGCTGATGTCCAAGAAAAGCCACGAGCTCCATTCAGGTCCAAACACCTGTAGAAACCCCGGATGGCTGCTTTCTTTTGAGTTGGGCTGTTGGGTTTTGGGTTGTTTCTTCCTGTCCTTGTAGAATCTTTGTCTCCCACCATTCAACCACTCCTGTTCGGCTTTCTGCCTCTCTGTGTGAGTTTGCAGTGCCTAGCATGTTACATAAGTAGAATCAAACAGAATGCATTCTTTAAAAAAAAAAAAAAATTTTTTTTTTTTTTTTCTGGCTTCTTTCACTCAGCGCTCTTATTTCAAGACTCATCCGTGTCCTAGATTATTTCATACCAAGAATTCACTCCTTGTGATTACTGAGCGGTAGGAATTAAAAAAAAAAAAATTATTTATTTATTTGACAGAGAGAGAGATCACAAGTAGGCAGAGAGAGAGGAGGAAGCAGCAGAGAGCCAGATGCAGGGCTCAATCCCAGCACCCTGGGATCATGACCTGAGCCAAAGGCAGAGGCTTAATGCTCTGAGCCACCAAGGCACCCCTGAGCAGTAGGGATCTTTAAAGCTGTTTCCGGTTTGGAGGGATGACCAAGAAAGCTACGACGAACATTCCCGTACAAACCTTTGACAGGATATTGCAATGCTTTCAAAATGCCTGGATGATCGGTTCATCTTTTTAAGAAACTGACAAACTGTTTCCCATAGTGGTTGTGCCTTTCACATTCCCACCAGCTGTGTAGGAAGGTTCCAGGGCCTCATTCCCACCGATGCTTGATACGGTCACTTTAATTTAGCTATTGTCACAGCCCTGCAGAGAAATCTCACTGTGGTTTTAATTTATATTTGTCCAGTGGTTGGCCATGTTGACTGTGTCTTCATGTGTATATTTACTGCTCACCTGTCTTCTCTGGAGAAGTGTCCGTTCAAATCCCTGATGCCTTTTTTAATTGGGTTGTTTGTTTTCTTCTTATTGAACTCAGCAAGCTCTTGATGTATGCTGGATACAAATACTTCATTAGATACTGATTCCTGAATATTCTCTTCCAGTCCGTGGCTCTTTTCATTCTCTTAATAGCGTCCTTTTAAGAGCAGACGTTTTAACTTCTGATAAAATCCAATTTATCTGTTCCTTTCTTGATGTGTCTAAGAAATCTATAAAGAAATCTTTGTCTAACTCAAAGTCATAGAGGTTTTCCCCTAGAAAGTTTTCAATGAAAAACTGACATTTAGGTGATCCATTTAGAGTTCTTTTTTTAAATTTATTTTTAAAGATTTTATTTATTTATCAGAGAGAGAGAGGGAGAGAGCGAGCACAGGCAGACAGAATGGCAGGCAGAGGCAGAGGGAGAAGCAGGCTCCCTGCTGAGCAAGGAGCCCAATGTGGGACTCGATCCCAGGACGCTGGGATCATGACCTGAGCCGAAGGCAGCTGCTTAACCCACTGAGCCGCCCAGGCATCCTTAGAGTTCGTTTTGTATGTGATATGAGATGGGAACTGAAGTTCACGGGCGCCTGGGTGGCTCAGTGGGTTAAAACCTCTGCTTTCAGTTCAGGTCGTGATCCCAGGACCCTGTGCATCGGGCTCTCTGCTCGGCAGGGAGCCAGCTTCCTCCCCACCTCTGCCTGCCTCTCTGCCTACTTGTGATCTGTCAAATAAATAAGTAAAATCTTTTAAAAACAAAACAAAACCGAAAAAAGTGTAGGTCAGTAGGTCACTTTGGAGAGAACTAAGATGTTGACAGAACTGAGCCTCCGCATCCATCAACATGATAACATCTCTTGATTTAGGTCGGTCTTCTTTAATTTCTCGGAGCAGTGTTTTGTAGTTGTCCATATCCACATCTGTGACCTCTTTGTCAGATTTCTCCCTGTGTAGTTCATGTTTCAGATGGTGTTGGGGATGATATTAAATTTACCATTTCCTGGCAGTGCATTACTGGTAATTAGAAATATGCGTAAGTGTTTTGTATTAACCTGGTTTTCTGCCATCTTGTTAAACTCACTTAGGAGTAGTATTTTGGCACCTTCCTCCGGATTTCTATGTAGACAGTCATGTCGTCTGTGAATACTGAGTTTTAAGTCTTCTTCCTTCCTTCCTTTCTTTCTTTCTTTTTTTTTAAAGATTTTATTGGTTTGACAGAGACACAGTTGGAGAGGGAACATAGGCAGGGGAGTGGGAAAGGGAGAAGTAAATGCAGTTTACTGTTGAATACTGATTTCATAACCAGAAACTTTTGTCTTATTAATTTTTTTCTTTATTTTTATTTATTTATCAGAGAAGAGAGAGAGCTCAAGCTGAGGGGGTGGGGGTAGTCGCAGAGGGAGAAGCAGACTCCCTGCTCAGCGGGGAGCCCGACAAGGGGCTCCATCCCTGGACCCTGGGACCATGACCTGGGCTGAAGGCAGAGGCTTAATGCACTGAGCCACCCAGGTGCCTCTGACTTCTTCCTTATTTTTTTTTTTAAAGATTTTATTTATTTATTTGGCAGAGAGATAGAGAGCACAGTAGGCAGAATGGCAGGTAGAGGCAGAGGGAGAAGCAGGCTCTCCGCTGAGCAGGGAGCCTGATGCTGGGCTCGATCCCAGGACCCTGAGATCATGCCTGAGCCAAACCCAACCAACTGAGCCACCCAGGCACCCACATTCAGTCTTTTCATAGTTAGTGTGATGTTAACTACTGTGGGTTTGTCACAAATGCCCTTTAATTGTTACTTCATTGAGGGATTTTTTTTAAAAAGTCAGGAATGAGTGCCAGATTTCATCACATTTGCTTCTGTCTATTGAAATGACCATAGTTTTAATTTTTTTTAGTTTTTAATATGTTGAATTACATTGACTTTTTTCCCCCCAATGTTAAACCACCCCCACATTCCTTGGATAAACTCCACTTCACAATATATTATGGTTTTTATATATTATTGCATCCAATTTTCTAAAAAATTATTTAGGAATTTTGCACATTCATGAAGGATATTGGTCAGTAATTCACTTTTCTAGTAATGTCCTTTTCTAGCTTTGGAATCCGGGTAACACTGACATAAGGAATATGGAACTATTCTTTTAGTAAAGGAAGCATTTCCTTTACTGCCGGTGCTGGCCCTGACTTTGAGGGCCAGCTTTAAAATTTTCTAGAAGAGTTTGATGGAACTAGTATTATATCTTCCTTAAATGATCAGTGTAATTCACCAGAACACCATGTGGGCCTGGGGTTTTCCTAGTGAAAAGGTTTTTTCTTCTTAATTCAATTTCTTTCATGGATACAGGATGAATCGGGTTATCTATTTCTTCCTAAAAGTAAGCTTTGTAGTAGAAATTGTTCCAACTAAGTTGCTGAATTACTGATGTGAAATTTCTCCTAACAGTGCCTTACTACCCACTTCCATTCACAGAGTCTGCTGGGGTCACTGCCCTCCCCTTCCTGATACTGGTAATGCGTGTCTTTCTCTTCATTTTTCTTAATTTGTTTGGTAGAGGCTTACTGATTTTTACTTCTCTTCCACAGGGACTGCTTTATTTCCGTTGATTTTCCCCCACTTCCTGTCCTGTGTTTCTATGTCACTTATTTCTGTTCTGACCCTTATTATTTATTTATTTTTTTTACTTCGTTTAGGCTTAATTTGCTTTTCTAGTATTTATTTTTAAATATTTTTTTTATTTTTTAATTAACATACGATGTATTATTAGCCCCAGGGGTACAGGTCTGTGAATCTGTAATCTGTCTGTAAACCACCAGGTTTACACACTTCACAGCACCCACCATAGCACCTACCTTCCCCAGTGTCCATAACCCCACCCCCCTCTCCTTACCGCCCCCCACCCCCGCCAGCAACCCTCAGTTTGTTTTGTGAGATTAAGAGTCTCTTACGGTTTGTCTTCCTCCCAATCCCATCTTGTTTCATTTATTCTTTTCCTACCCAAACCCTCCACATTGCCTCTCAACTTCCTCATATCGGGGAGATCATAAGATAATTGTCTTTCTCTGATTGACTTATTTCCCTAAGCATAATACCCTCTAGTTCCATCCACATCATTGCAGATGCCAAGATTTCATTTCTTTTGATGGCTGCATAGTATTCCATTGTAGATATATACACCACATCTTCTTTATCCATTCATCTGTTGATGGACATCCAGGTTCTTTCCATAGTTTGGCTATTGTGGACATTGCTGCTATAAACATTCAGGTGCATGTGCCCCTTCCGATCACTACATTGTATCTTTAGGGTAAATACCCAGTAATGTGATTGCTGGGTCGTAGCATAGCTCTATTTGGAGGCACCTCCGTGCTGTTTTCCAGAGTGGTTGCACCAGCTTGCATTCCCAGCAACAGTGTAGGAGGGTTCCCCTTTCCCCACCTCCTCGCCAGCATCTGTCTTTTCCTGACTTGTTAATTTTAGCCACTCTGACTGGTGTGAGGTGGTATCTCATTGTGGTTTTGATGTGTATTTCCCTGATGCCGAGCAATGTGGAGCACTTTTTCATGTGTCTGTTGGCCATCTGGATGTCTTCTTTGCAGGCATTTCTGTTCATGTCCTCTGCCCATTTCTTGATTGGGATTATTTGTTCTTTGGGTGCTGAGTTTCCAAAGCTCTTTATAGATTTTGGATAGTAGCCCTTTATCTGATATGTCGTTTGCAAATATCTTCTCCCATTCTGTCAGTTGTGTTTTGGTTTTGTTGACTGTTACCTTTGCTGTGCAAAAAGCTTTTGATCTTGATGAAGTCCCAATAGTTCATTTTTGCCCTCGCTTCCCTTGCCTTTGGCGATATTCCTAGAAAGACGTTGCTGCGGCTGAGGTCATAGAGGTTGCTGCCTGTGTTCTCCTCAAAGATTTTGATGGATTCCTGCCTCACATTGAGGTCCTTCATCCATTTTGAGTCTATTTTCATTAGTGGTGTTAGGAAATGGTCTAGTTTCATTCTTCTGCATGTGGCTGTCCAGTTTTCCCAACACCATTTGTTGAAGAGACTATCTTTTTTTCATTGGACATTTTTTCCTGCTTTGTTAAAGGTTAGTTGACCATAGAGTTGAGGGTCTATTTCTGGGCTCTCTATTCTTTTTTTTTTTTATTTTTATTTATTTATTTATTTATTATTTTTTTATTTTTTAAAGATTTTATTTATTTATTTGACAGAGAGAAATCACAAGTAGATGGAGGGGCAGGCAGAGAGAGAGAGAGAGAGAGGAGGAAGCAGGCTCCCTGCTGAGCAGAGAGCCCAATGCAGGACTCGATCCCAGGACCCTGAGATCATGACCTGAGTCGAAAGCAGTGGCTTAACCCACTGAGCCACCCAGGCGCCCTGGGCTCTCTATTCTGTTCCATTGATCTATGTGTCATCTGTTTTTGTGCCAGTACCATGCTGTCTTAATGATGACAGCTTTGTAATAGAGCTTGAAGTCCAGAATTGTGATGCCACCAACTTTGGCTTTCTTTTTCTTTTTTTTTTTTTTTTTTTTTTTTTTTTTTTTTTTTTTTTTTTTTTTTAAAGATTTTATTTATTTATTTGACAGACAGAGATCACAAGTAGGCAGAGAGGCAGGCAGAGAGAGAGGAGGAAGCAGGCTCCCTGCTGAGCAGAGAGCCCGATGCGGGACTCGATCCCAGGACCCTGAGATCATGACCTGAGCCGAAGGCAGCGGCTTAACCCACTGAGCCACCCAGGCGCCCTGGCTTTCTTTTTCAATATTCCTCTGGCTATTCAAGGTCTTTTCTGGTTCCATATAAATTTTAGGATTTTTTCCATTTCTTTGAAAAAAATGGATGGGATTTTGATAGGGATTGCATTAAATGTGTAGATTGATTTAGGTAGCAGAGACATTTTCACAATATTTGTTCTTCCAATCCATGAGCATGGAACATTTTCTTCCATTTCTTTATGTCTTCCTCAATTTCTTTCATGAGTATGTTATAGTTTTCTGAGTATAGATTCTTTGCCTCTTTGGTTAGGTTTCTTCCTAGGTATCTTATGGTTTTGGGTGCAGTTGTAAATGGGATTGACTCCTTAAGTTCTCTTTCTTCTGTCCTGTTGTTGGTGTAAAGAAATGCAACTGATTTCTGTGCACTGATTTTATATCCTGACACTTTACTGAATTCCTGTACAACTTCTAGCAGATTTGGAGTGGAGTCTTTTGGGGTTTCCACATATAATATCATATCATCTGCAAAGAGTGAGAGTTGGACTTCTTCTTTGCCAATTCGGATGCCTTTAATTTCTTTTTGTTGTCTGATTGCTGAGGCTAGGACCTCTAGTACTATGTTGAATAGCAGTGGTGATAATGGACATCCCTGCAGTGTTCCTGGCCTTAGCAGAAAAGCTCTCAGTTTTTCTCCATTGAGAATGATATTTGCGGTGGGTTTTTCATAGATGGCTTTGATGATATTGAGGTATGTGCCCTCTATCCCTACACTTTGAAGAATTTTCATCAGGAAAGGATGCTGTACTTTGTCAAATGCTTTTCAGCATCTATTGAGAGTATCATATGGTTCTTGTTCCTTCTTTCATTAATGTGTTGTATCACATTGATTGATTTGCAGATGCTGAACCAACCTTGCAGCCCTGGAATAAATTCCACTTGGTTGTGGTGAATAATCCTTTTAAGGTACTATTGGATCCTATTGGCTAGTATTTTGGTGAGAATTTTCACATCTGTGTTCATCAAGGATATTGGTCTGTAATTCTCCTTTTTGATGGGATCCTTGTCTGGTTTGGGGATCAAGGTAATGCTGGTCTCATAAAATGAGTTTGGGGGTTTTCCTTCCATTTCTGTTTTTTGGAACACTTTCAGGAGAATAAGAATTAATTCTTCTTTACATGTTTGGTAGAATTCCCCTGGGAAGCCGTCTGGCCCGGGGGTCTTGTTTTTTGGGAGATTTTGGATGACTGCTTTAATCTCCTTACTGGTTATGGGTCTGTTCAGGTTTTCTATTTCTTCCTGGTTCAGTCGTAGTAGTTTATATGCTTTTAGCAGTGCATCCATTTCTTCCAGATTGTCAAATTTGCTGGTGTATAATTGCTCATAATATGTTCTTATAATTGTTTGTATTTCTTTGGTGTTGGTATTTGAGACCTTTCTTGTTTCTTGAGAAAGGTTTGTATTGCTATATATTTTTCTCTCAGGACTGCCTTTGCTGTGTCCTACAGATTTTGAATTGTTGTGTTTTCATTATCATTTGTTCCCATGAATTTTTTCAATTCTTCTTTAATTTCCTGGTTGACCCATTCATTCTTTAGAAGGATGCTCTTCAGTCTCCATGTATTTGGATTCTTTCTAAATTTCCTCTTGTGATTGAGTTTTGGCTTCAGAGCATTGTGGTCTGAAAATATGCAGGGAATGATCCCAAACTTTTGATACCAGTTGAGACCTGATTTATGACCCAAGATGTGATCTATTCTGGAGAATGTTCCATGTGCACTAGAGAAGAGTGTATATTCTGTTGCTTTGCGTTGGAATGTTCTGAATATATCTGTTATGTCCATCTGGTCCAGTGTGTCATTTAAAACCTTTATTTCCTTGTTGATCTTTTGCTTGAATGATCTCTCCATTTCAGTGAGGGGAGTGTTAAAGTCCCTTGAGTCTATTATCTATTATTGTCAATGTGTTTCTTTGATTTTGTTATTGATTGGTGTATATAGTTGGCTGCTATGTTAGGGGCTTAGATATTTAAAATTGTTAGATCTTTTTGTTGGACAGACCCTTTGAGTATGATACAGTGTCCTTCCTCATCTCTTATTATAGTCTTTGGCTTAAAATCTAACTGATCTGATCTAAGGATTGCCACCCCAGCTTTCTTTTGATGTCCATTAGCATGGTACATTGTTTTCCACCCCCTCACTTTAAATCTGGAGGTGTATTTAGTCTAAAATGCGTTTCTTGTAGACAGCATATTAATGGGTCTTGTTTTTTTATCCATTCTGATACCCTATGTCTTTTGATTGGGGCATTTAGCCCATTTACATACAGGGTAACTATTGAGAGATATGAATTTAGTGCCATTGTATTGCCTGTAAGGTGGCTATTGCTGTCTATTGTCTCTGTTCCTTTCTGGTGTACTACTTTTAGGCTCTCTTTTTGCTTAGAGGACCCCTTTCAGTATTTCCTATAGAGCTGGTTTGATGTTTACAAATTCTTTTAGTTTTTGTTTGTCCTGGAAGCTTTTTATCTCTCCTTCTATTTTCAATGATAGCCAGGCTGGATATATTATTCTTGGCTGCATGTTTTTCTAGTTTAGTGCTTTGAGTATATCATGCCAGTTCTTTCTGGCCTGCCAGGTCTCTGTGGATAAGACTGCTGCCAATCTAATATTTTTACCATTGTATGTTACAGACTTCTTGTCCTGGGCTGCTTTCAGGATTTTCTCTTTGTCACTAAGACTTGTAAATTTTACTATTAGATGACAGGGTGTAGACTTATTCTTACTGATTTATGATGGTGATTCTCTGCGCCTCCTGGATTTTGATGCTTAGTCCCTTTGCCATATTAGGGAAATTCTCTACAATAATTCTCTCCAATATACCTTCTGCTCCCTTCTCTCTTTCTTCTTCTTCTGGAATCCCAATTACTCTAATTGTTGTTTCATCTTATGGTATCACTTATCTCTCGAATTTTCTCCTCGTGGCCCAGTGGATGTTTGTCTCTCTTTCGCTCAGCTTCTTTATACTCTGTCATTTGGTCTTCCATATCACTAATTCTCTCTTCTACCTCATTTATTCTAGCAGTAAGAGCCTTCGTTTTTGATTGCACCTCATTAATAGCTTCTTTGATTTCAGCTTGGTTCAATTTTAGTTCTTTTATTTCTCTAATAGGGATTCTGTAATATCTTGCATGCCTTTTTCGAGCCCAGCTAGCACCTTGAGAATCGTCATTCTGAACTCTAGATCTGACATATGACTGTTGTCTGTATTGATTAGGTCCCTAGTCTTCAGTACTGCCTCTTGTTCTTTTCTTTGTGGTGAGTTTTTCCACCTTGTCATTTTATCCAGATAAGAATATATGAATGAGAGAATAAAATATTAGAAGGGTAGCAAAGAACCCAGGAAAATGTGCTTTAACCAAATCAGAAGAGACCCCAAATTGTGGGGGAAAGAAGGGAGGTAAAAAGAAGTTCAGGAAAAAAAAATTAAAAAAAGAAAAAAATAAAGAAAAAATATAAAAAAGAAAAAATACATATACTAGCCTGGTGAATAGAAGAGAGTCACCCACTTAATTTTGAGAGTATTTTGGTCTCTTAGAAGAAACTACCTTCCAAAATTTTAAAGAATGAAAAACTTAATACAAAGTAAGGGTAAACATGGGTAAACACGATGAAGGGATGGAATATGACTATAAAGAAGAAAAAAAAAATTTTTTAAAGATTTTTATTTATTTATTTGACAGAGATCACAAGCAGGCAGAGAGGCAGGCAGAGAGAGAGAGGGGAGGAAGCAGGCTCCCTGTTGGCAGAGAGCCTGATGCGGGGCTCGATCCCGGGACCCCGAGATCATGACCTGAGCCGAAGGTAGAGGCTTTAACCCACTGAGCCACCCAGGCACCCCTAAAGAAGAAAATTTTTAAAAATTTTTTCTAAAAAGAAATAAAAAAAATAAAAATTTTCTAAAAAAGGAGTTGATAAGGGGCTCCTGGGTGGCTCAGTGGGTTAAGGCCTCTGCCTTCAGCTCAGATCATGATCCCGGGGTCCTAGGATTGAGCCCCGCATCGGGCTCTCTTCTCAGCGGGGAGTCTGCTTCCTCCTCTCTCTCTGCCTGCCTCTCTACCTGCTTGTGATCTCTGTCTGTCAAATAAATAAATAAAATTTTTAAAAAAAGGAGTTGATAAGATAAGTTGGTTGGGAGTATAAAGAAAAAGAAAGTGGAGAGAATTAGCTCAGGCTGGAGACTAGAACAAAACCCATGCTAGATTTAGGGTGTGTTTTGATCTATTAGAAAAAGCATCCCAAATTTATTTAGAAGAAAAAACCCTATGTGTATACAAAAAATAAAGTTAGATACAATGAAGGATAAAATATGACTATAATAACGAAGGTTCAAAAAGATTTTTTTTAATGAAAGGTATGTTAAGATAAACTAGTTAAAAAACATTCAAAGAGGAATGAGTAAAAGTTAAAAAATTTTAGCATAAGGAAAAAAGAAAATTAAAAAAATAATTTTGCAAGACTAAACAATCACGAGGAGAAAGCCATGAATTCCATGCTTTGCTTTCTCCTCCTCTGGAGTTCCCCTGTTCTCCTTGCTAAGTGAACTTGGTCTTGGCTCGATTTCTTGCTGATCTTCTGGGGGAGGGGCCTGTTGTAGTGATTCTCAAGTGTCTTTGCCCCAGGCGGAATTGCACTGCCCTTACCAGGGGCTGGGCTGAGTAATCTGCTTGGTTTGCTCTCAGGAGCTTTTTTTCCCTGAACGCTTTCCATAGAGCTCTGGAGGACGGGAATGAAAATGGCGGCCTCCCAATCCCCAGCCTCCGGCCTAGAAGAGCTGAGAGCTCAGACTCCACTCCTCAGTGCCTCCTCAGAGAAAAGCACTCAGTCACTCCCATCTCCCTGGCCTCCAGCCGTGCTCCGAGTTCACATAGCCTGTGACCAAGCATCTCTGTCTCTGGCACACAGCCCCACCTGGAGTCTCTGAACCCCCGCAGATCCCCGAGTTCTTCCAGGGGGTCTCTCTGGATCTTGTGGGGTCCCTGTTCAAAGAGCAGTGGTCTGACTGTGCAGCAGATCACGGTTTAAGGTAACCCCGAGTTGACAGCTCAGTCCCTGGCTCCATCTCTGTAGCCGGCTTCCCCACTCTGATACCTGTGAGCACTGCAACACTCAGACACCCCCAATCCTTCTGTGACCCCATGGGACCTGGGACCACGCTGTCCCCGCGTGGGCTTCACCCTGGCTTAGCCTCTGAAGTGATGTCCCTCAGTGGAGCATACTTCTAAAAGTTCAGATTTTGTGCTCCGTTGCTCCATCCCTTGCTGGGAGTCGGCCCCTCCCCCAGTGGTCTATCTTCCCATCTCTTTGGATTCACTTCACCGCACGTCCTACCTTCCAGAAAGTGGTCGATTTTCTGTTCATAGAATTGCTGCTCTTCTTCTATTTGATCTCTTGTTGGATTTGTAGGTGCTCGGAAAGGTTTGATAATCTAGCTGATCTCCTGCTACCTGATGTCATCTCAGCCTGTTCTCCTCCACTATCTTAACTCCTCTCGCTTTTCTAGTTTTTAAAAAATGGACACTGAACCATTGATTTGAGTCCCTTCTTCTTTATTAAAGGCATTTGACCCCATGCCTTCCCCTTCATCTACTGCTTTCAGCAGCATATCACAGCTTTGGATCTAGTTCTCTTTTCCTTTAGTTCAAAATGCTTATTTTCTCTTTTACTTATTTTTTGACCCACAGTTTACTCAGAAGTGTGTAATTAGTCTCCAAGCATGTGGAGATTTTCTAAAGGATCTTCCTTTTATGGATTCCACACTTAATTTCATTGTGGTGGGGGAACATATGCCTTTGTAAAGACTCTATTCTGCTGTTGGGTGAAATGTTTTATACATATGAAATTGATTGTTGGTATTTTAAAATATTAAACAAAAATCCTTACTTGGTTTCTCCTGACTTGTTCTATCAGCTGCTGAGAAGGTATTAAAATCTTGACTGCAATTGTGGATTTATCTGTATCTCCTTGAAATTCTGTGATTTTTTTGTTGTTGTTGTTTTGTTTCACGATATTTGCATCTGCTAAGTACATAAACAGAATTCCTTTGACTTTTGATGAGTTTATCATTATGAAATGACCTTTATCTCTGGTAATATTATTTGCTCTGAGATCTTTGAAACTTTGTATTATGTAAATGTAGCCATTTCAAAAAATAAATATGACTATTTCAGTAATTTATTAGTATAACCACTTCAATAATTAAACAATTGATTGGCATACCTTTCTCTATATGTTTACTTATAACCTATTTCTGTTTATTTATAATTGAAGGGTGTTTCTTTTAGACAGCATAGAGTCAGGTTTCCTTTCTTAACCATTCTGAAAATCTCTGCCTTTTAACTGGATTATTTAGACCATTTACATTTAATGAGCCAATTGACGTGGTATCTTTATCTTTCTATTTATTTTCTCTTTGTCCCAGCCAGTTATCCTTCAGGAGATTTAAATACTAAGAAAAATTGTCATATGCTTATTTATGTAGTTACTGTTTCTGGTGCTCTTCCTTTGTGTAGATCTAGAGTTGTGTCTGGTATCATTTTCCTTCTTTCTGAAAGACTTCCTTTAATATTGCTTCTTTATTTTTAAGATTTTATTTATTTGACAGAAATCACAAGTAGGCAGAGGGGCAGGTGGGAGGAGTGGGGGAAGCAGGCTCCCCGCTGAGCAGAGAGTCCGATGTGGGGCCTGATCCCAGGACCCTGAGATCACGACTTGAGCGGAAGGCAGAGATTTAACCCACTGAGCCACCCAGGTGCCCCAATATTGCTTCTTTTTTAAAAGATTTTAGTTACTTATTTGAGAGAAAGAGAGAATGAGCAGGGAGAGGGAGAGGGAGAAGCAGATTCCCTGCTGAGCAGGGAGCCCAATGCAGGGCCTGATCCCAGAACCCCAGGATCCTGACTTGAGCTGAAGGCAGATGCTTGACTGACTGAGCCACCCAGATACCTCCTTCCTTTAATATTTCTTATAAGAATCTGCAGGTGATGAGTTGTTACAGCTTTTATATGTCTGAGAAACACTTACCTTCATTTTTGAAAGATGTTTTTGCAGGTAACAGAACCACAGGTTAACAGCTTTCTTTTCTTTGCTTTGAGTGTTTTAAGATGGTACTCACCTACCTTTCAGCTTACATCATTTACAGCTAGAAGTCTGCCATAATCCACATCTTTGCTCTATTATACAGAAAGTGCCTCCCCCACATCTGCTTTTAAAACTTTTAGTGGTGGTAAACGCACATAGCATAAAATTCGCCAGTTTAGGTGTGTAGTTTGGTGGCACTACATATATTCCATTGTTAACCATCATCATTGCCCAACTCCAGAACTGTTTTCATCTTGGAAAACTGTAATTTTGTACCCATTAAACAATAAATCCCCATTGTTCCCTATGACAACCCTTGGCAACTACCATTCTGCTGCCTATGAATTTGAACTGTCTTTGAATTTTTAAAGCCGAATAATACTTCTTTGCATGTATAGGCCACATTTTGATCTATCCATTCACATCATTGGAAAGTTGGGTTTCTTCCAACTTTTGGCTATTTTGAATAATTCTTTTATGAAGGAGGGTACACAAATACCTCTTAAAAAGTCTACTTTCAATTCTGCTACGTATATATCCAGAGTGGTGTTGCTGGGTATATTAGATTTTTTTGAGGGTGTAGTCCTGTTGTTTTCCATAGTGGCTACAGCCACTATGGAAAATGCACAAGGGTTCCAATTTGTCCAAATCTGTACCAAGATCTGTAATTTTCTTTTTCAGTTGTTATCCTAATGGGTATGAACGGTATCTTCATGGGATTCTGATTTGCATTTCCCTAATGACTTTTAATGTTGACCACCTTTTTTTTTTTTTTTTTACATCTTGTATAAGTTTTAAAATTTTTTTAAATAAAAATTAAAAACATTTTTAAATTTTATGTTTTAAAATTTAAATTCAGTTAGCTAACATATAATGTATTATTAGTTCCAGAGGTAGAGGTCAGTGATTCATCAGTTTATATGACACCCAGTGCGCATTACATCATGGGCCCTCCTCACTGTCCATCATCCAGTTACCCATCCCCGACCCCCTGCCCCTCCAGCATGTTTGCAAACCCTCAGTTTGTTTCCTGTGACTAAGAGTCTCTTATGGTTTGTCTCCTTCTCTGATTTCATCTTGTTTTATTTTTCCCACTCTTCCCCTATGATCCTCTGTTTTGTTTCTTAAATTCCACATATGAGTAAGATCATATGAGAATTGTCTTTCTGAGTTATTTCACTTAGCATAATACCCTTTAGTTCCACTGATGTCAATACATATGGCAAGATAGCATCTTTAAACATTTTTATTTGTCATTAACATAAAATGTATTATTTGTTTTAAGGGTACAGGTCTGTGATTCATCAGTCTTACGTAATACACAGCACAGAGCACAGCACATACCCTCCCCAATGTCCATGACCGCCACCCCATCCCTCCCACCCCCCCACGCCCCTCCACTCCAGGAACCCTCACTTTGTTTCCTGAGATTAAGAGTCTCTTATGTCTTGTCTCCCTCTGGTTTCTACTTGTTTCATTTTTTTCCTCTCTTTCCCTATGATCCTCTATCTTATTTCTCAAATTTCCACATATCAATGAGATCATATGATAATTGTCTTTCTCTGATTGACTTATTTTGCTTAGCATAATAGTATCTAGTTCCATCCACATCATTGTAAATGGCAAGATTCCATTTTTGATGGCTATATAATATTCCTGTGTGTGTGTGTGTGTGTGTGTGTGTGTGTGTATGTAGAGAGAGAGGACCCAAATAATACATATACTTGGAGATATAGATAGATAGATATATCTATCTATCTAGATCTAGATAGATAGATAGATAGATATCTATGTGTGTATACAGATCTCTCTCTCTCTCTCTCTATATATATATATATATTTATATGCCACATCTTTATGAAATTGGAACATTTCCTTATACCATAACCCCAAATAGACTCAAAATGGTTGAAAGACCTCAGTGTGAGACAGGAATCCATCAAAATCCTTGAGAACATCATATATACATATATATATGCCACAGTTTTATCTATTCATCTGTCAGGGACAGCTGGTTTCTTTCCATAGTTTGGCTATTGTGGACATTGCTGCTATAAACATTCAGGTGCACGTCCCCCTTCCTATCACTACATTTGTATTTTTGGCGTAAATACCCAGCAGTGCTATTGCTGGGTCATAGGTCAGAAAATAGAGCTATTTTCAACTTTTTGAGGAACCTCCATGCTGTTTTCCAGAGTGGTTGCACCAGCTTGCATTCTCAGCAACAGTGTAGGAGGGTTCCCCTATCTCTGCATCCTCTCCAACATCTGTCATTTCCTGACTTGTTAATTTCAGCCATTCTGACTGGTGTGAGGTGGTATCTCATTGACGTTTTGATTTGTATTTTCCTGATGCTGAATGATGAGCACTTTTTCATGTGTCTGTTGGCCATCTGGATGTCTTCTTTGCAGAAATGTCTATTCATGTCCTCTGCCCATTTCTTGGATATTAATTGTTCTTTCAGTGTTGAGTTTGATAAGTTCTTTATAAATCTTATAAAGATATGTTTATCTATCTATCTATCTATAAAGACACACACACACACACACACACACCCTTTATCTGATATGTCATTTGCAAATATCTCCCATTCTGTCAGTTGTGTTTTGGTTTTGTTGACTGTTACCTTTGCTATGCAAAAGCTTTTGATCTTGATGAAGTCCCAATAGTTCATTTTTGCCCTTGGTTCTCTTGCCTTTGGCGATATTCCTAGAAAGAAGTTGCTGCAGCTGAGGTCAAAGAGGTTGCTTCCTGTGTTCTCCTCAAAGATTTTGATGGATTCCTGCCTCACATTGAGGTCTGTCTTCCATTTTTGAGTCTATTTTCGTGTGTGGTGTAAGGAAATGGTCCAGTTTCATTCTTCTGCATGTGGCTGTCCAATTTTCCCAACACCATTAGTTGAAGAGACTATCTTTTTTCCATTGGACATTCTTTCCTGCTTTGTTGAAGATTAGTTGACCATAGTATTTCTGCTCTCTATTCTGTTCCATTGATCTACATGTCTATTTCTGTGCCAATACCGTACTGTCTGGATGATGGTAGCTTTGTAATAGAACTTGAAGTCTGGAATTGTGATGCTGCCAACTTTGCTTTTCTTTGCAACATTCCTCTGACTATTCGGGGTCTTTTCTGGTTCCATATAAATTTTAGGATTATTTGTTCAATTTCTATGAAAAAAGTTGATGGTATTACTGTATTGAATGCATTGCTTCTCTTAGTGGTGTAGACATTTTTAAAAAAGATTTTATTTATTTTAGAGAGAATGAGTGAGAGAGGAGAAGGTCAGAGCAGGAAGCAGACTCCCCAAGGAGCTGGGGGCCTGATGTGGGACTCCATCCTGGAAGTCCGGGATCATGACCTGAGCCGAAGGCAGTCGCTCAACCAACTGAGCCACCCAGGTGCTCTAGTGTAGACATTTTTACAATATCTATTATTTCAACCCATGAGTATGGAATGTTTTTCCATTTCTTTGTGTCTCCCTCAATTTCTTTTAGGAGTGTTCTCTAGTTTTCTGAGCACAGATCCTTTACCTCTTTGGTTAGGTTTATTCCTAGATATTTTATGGTTTAGGGGGTAGTTGTAAATGGGACTAACTCCTTAATTTCTCTTTTTTCTGTCTCATTGTTAGTGTACATAAATGCAACTGATTTCTGTGCACTGATTTTATATCCTTCCACTTTGCTGAATTCCTGTATGAGTTCTAGCAATTTTGGAGTGGAGTCTTTTAGATTTTCCACAAAGAGTATCATGTCATCTGCAAAGAGTGAGAGTTTGACTTCTTTGCCAATTCAGATGCCTTTTATTTCTTTTTGTTGTCTGATTGGTGAGGCTAGGACTTCTAGTACTATGTTGAATAGCAGTGGTGATAGTGGACATCTCTGCCGTGTTCCTGACCTTAGCAGAAAATCTCTCTTTTTCCCCATTGAGAAAGATATTCACTGTGGGCTTTTTGTATATGGCTTTTATGGTATGGAGCTGTGTTCTCTATATCCCTACACTGAAGAGTTTGACTCAGGAAAGATGCTGTTCTTTGTCAAGTGCTGTTTTAACATCTATTGAGAGGATCATATGGTTCTCGTCCTTTCTTTTATTTATATTAATTAATTTGCAGCCCAGGAATAAATCCCACTCGGTTGTGGTGAATAATCCTTCTAATGTACTGTTGGATCCTGTTGGCTAGTATCTTGGTGAGAATTTTTGCATCTGTGTTCATCAAGGATATTGGTCTGTTATTCTCCTTTTTGATGGGGCCTTGGTCTGCCTTTGGGATCAAGGTAATGTTGGCCTCATAAAATGAGTTTGGGAGTTTTCTTTCCATTTCTGTTTTTTGGAACAGTTTCAGGAGAATAGGAATTAATTCTTCTTTACATGTTTGGTAGAATTCTCCTGGAAAGCAGTCTGGCCCTGGGGTCTTGTTTGTTGGGAGATTTTGGATGACTGCTTTAATCTCCTTACTGGTTATGGGTCTGTTCAGGTTTTCTATTTCTTCGTGGTTCAGTTTTGGTAGTTTATACACCTGTAGGAATGCGTCCATTTATTCCAGATTGTCACATTTGCTGGCGTATAATTGCTCATAATATGTTCTTATAATTGTTTGTATTTCTTTGGTGTTGGTTGTGATCTCGCCTCTTTAATTCATGATTTTATTAATTTGGGTCCTTTCTCTTTACTTTTTGATAAGTCTGGCCAGGGGTTTATCAATCTTATTACTTCTTTCAAAGAATCAGCTCCTAGTTTCATTGATCTGTTCTGCTGTTCTTTTGGTTTCTATTTTATTGATTTCTGCTCTGATCTTTATTCTCTGCTGAGTTTAGGCTTTATTTGGCAACTTTAGGAGTAAGGTTAGGTTGTGCCATTGAGACCTTTCTTGTTCTTTTGAGAAAGGCTTGTATTGCTATATATTTTCCTCTCAGGACTGCCTTTGCTGTGTCCCACTGATTTTGAACAATTGTGTTTTCAGTTTTTGTTTGTTTCCATGAATTTTTAAAATTCTTCTTTAATTTCCTGGTTGACCCAGTCATTTTTTTGTAGGATGCTCTTTAGCCTCAATGTATTTGAGTTCTTCCCAAATTTCCTCTTGTGATTAAGTTCTAGGTTCAGAGCATTGTGGTCTGAAAATATGCAGGGAATGATCCCAAACATTTGGTACCAGTTAAGACCTGATTTATGACCCAGGATGTGATCTATTGTGGAGAATGTTCCATGTGCGCTAGAGAAGAATGTGTACTCTGTTGCTATAGAATGGAATGGCTCTGAATTTATCTGTGAAGTCCTTCTGGGCCAGTGTGTCATTCAGAACCCTGGGGAATGTGAAAATATCTTAATGTATGATACTGTATGTATGTTGCAGTATTTGGTTTGCTAGTCCTTTGTTTAGGATGTTTGTGTATATATTCCTAACCCGCACCGGTGTGTTTATTTTGTTTTCTTATGTCTTTATTAGGTATTGATGTCAGGGTCCTCTCTAATAGAAAGTCAGTAGGAGCTCTCTTTTCTCAAAGAGTTTGTGAAAAATTGCTAATAATTTTTCTTTGAATTTTTGGTAGAATTCATGAGTGAAGCCACTTTGTTGGTAGTTTCTTTTCTTTTCTTTTTTAAAGATTTTATTTATTTGACAGACAGAGATCACAAGTAGGCAGAGAGGCAGGCAGAGAGAGAGAGAGGAGGAAGCAGGCTCCCTGCTGAGCAGAGAGCCCGACTCAGGGCTCGATTCCAGGACCCCAGGATCATGACCTGAGCTGCAGGCAGAGGCTTTAACCCACTGAGCCACCCAGGTGCCCCTTGTCAGTAGTTTCTAAAAATTAATTCATTTTCTTTACTTGTTGTAGGTCTATTCGAATTTCTGATTTTTTTCCCCGAGTCTGCTTTTGGTAGTTGTGCCTTTCTAGGAATTTGTCTGTTTTATCTAAGTTAATTTATTGGCATAGAGTTGTTTATATCATGCCCTCATAACTTACTATTTTTATTTATTTATTAGTATTATTTTTTAAAGATTTTATTTATTTATGTAACAGAGAGAGACACAGTGAGAGAGGGAACATGAGCAGGGTGGGTGGGAGAGGGAGAAGCAGGCTCCCCACTGAGCAGGGAACCCCATGGGGGCTCGACCCCAGGACCATGACCACCTTCCACGATCATGACCTGAGCTGAAGACATGAAACACTTAACTGGCAGAGCCACCCAGGGGACCCTAAATGTGTTTTCTTACATGAAATATTTCCAACTCACTGAAATGAATGGGGCAGAAGAAAGAAATCAACTGCCAGTAAGTAATGTTAATGTTGTTCTATATGGCTATAGAGTTATTAAATAAAACATAGAAAGAAATTAAATGAAACATTCAGTATTAATTGAAGATTACTTTACACCTTCCACAGTCTCATTTTTTTCCTTTTTCCAGAAGTAGCCTGAACCTTGAAATGGACAGGTCTTTACCAGCCATATTTTGTTTATACGTTATATCTTTATGTCTAGAAATCCCCACAGTGTTCTTGTTTTAAAAGGTGACTTGAGTTACCCCTGCGTCTTCCTCCACTTTCTTCCCTGAAGCCTTTTGTTTGGAGATTCTTTATGGTGACACACTTGATTTTCTGGTTTAGCGCACTTAGGTAAATGGCTGTGTTTAGAGTTGGCTGAAAGGCGCACGAGCTGTCTTCCTTGCCTGCTCTGGATGCGCTAATGTTCGCTCCGGTACGTGGCGGTCTGGGGCCAAGGGTGCTTCTCCAGGACGTACACCAAAACAGCGGAGTCACAGAGTTTGTCTCTTCAACTTTATTAGGTGTTGTAAAAATTGTCCTGGAACTTTTTAAAGATTTTATTTATTTGTCCGCGCGCGAGAGAGGGTGAGCACAAGCGGGGGAGAGCCAGGTGGAGTTCGGAGAAGCAGGCTCCCTGCTGAGCAAGGAGCCTGATGCGGGACTCGATCCCCAGACCCTGGGATCATGACCTGAGCTGAAGGCAGATGCTTAACTGACTGAGCCACCCAGGAGTCCCTGTTCTGTGACTCTTGGGCTTCTAGATGTGCTCAAGGGGCTCTAGAAGTCCCAGCCCTGATAGACAATGCTTGGTTGTGAGTGAGTCACTGACTGTGGCCACTGGGGCTCATTTATGGCCTCCTGGTCTTGTAATCCCGGCGGTGGCCGGCTAACCTAGTCAGCGCCCTGGCCTGAATGCCACACACCACTCCCAGGGAATAGCTGTTTTGTAAAAACGTGTGACATGGAGACATGGGAGACACACAGTTGGGGTTGAACCTCATGACGGATGGAAATTCGGTCAGCCACGATTGGTTGAATTGGTAACATATTGGAAAGGAGACAAGCGTTGTATGCACTGGGTCTGCAGAAGTGGTCTGGGTTCCGGGGCATCAGAAGCGTGGTCTCGCATCCGGGCTCTGCTTCCTGTGTAATTTCAGGCAAATCATTCCCCTTTCTGTCCTCCGTTGCCACATCTGTAAAATGGAGGCAATAACAGTTCTTAGCTCATAGACTTGTGGTTCAGTGAGGTTGTGTGAAGTGTTTGGCGCAGGGTCTGGGGTCTAATAGCACTGAGTATGTTTCTGCCCCCGGCTGCCTTCCCGTTCGCTGGCGCTGTGTACTAGAGGTGTGGGGAGACGGGTAAGTAGCTTTTGGTTGTAGCACTTTTTTTTTTTTTTTTTTTTTTGGTCTCCCTGTTGTGGCTTCTATGTCTCTTATGCATGTGATGTCCTGGCCAACCTTCCACGTTGTTTGACAGACATAACTGAAGTAGAGCACATAAAGCTGCTTGTCTCAATGGCTTTGCAGACCTTTTTTAGTGCTTTAAAGTACGTAACAAAACCACTGTGACTGTGCTCTTGGTCGAGCGAACTTCATGGGCACAAAGCTTTGTTTGCCATTCTGCTGAGTGTGGACTTGAGGACCATCCAGCTGGGGGAGAAGAGGCAGAGCAAGGGTCTCAAAGGCCAACACTGGAGTCCCTAATGGGAAGCACTTGACATTCTTAACTACGAACCCGAATACAGGCCCCTCCTCGCTGTCGGTTCACCATCAGGGTCGGACGGGATCCTACTAGCATTTGTTTGTTTTGGATTTTAGATGCTTTTGAGTCTCCTGTAGGTGTTGTCCAGGGTGAGTGACACCCCCCCCCCCCCCCCCCCCCCCCCAACCCGACCCCCCGCTGGGCCATCATCAATGGTTCCCACCTGCCAGGATCTGGGACACAGTCCTGAGCAACAAGAGGGCCTTCCCAACGTTGGGGAACACCTTTGCTTTTTGTTTAACGACACAGTAGGGGTTTAATTTTAGTACCTTGCCACAGACACTAGCAGAGAAGACGGGCAGGGTTTCAAGATGAGGTTTCTTTCGGAAGTTAAAGCAGGTTCAGATGAACGGCTTGTCAGACTTCTCAGAAGCTAAGCCGTTTGTGGAGGGAGCGGGAGGGAAGGGTCCTGAGGGGACGAGAAACCTCCGAGAGGACTGTGTGGCCACGTTAACTGGTCGGGGACGTGTGGTTCCCATCTGTGCTGGAGTCGGTCTGCCCCGGTTCGGTGCCGGTGCGGGATTGCCCCGCGGGCTGGTTCTTGTTCATTTCCCGGCGCTGAGCGTGTGGGCGTGTCTGCGTTTACAGCGACCGGAGATTCACCCGGGTTCTAGAGCCAGTGTGCAGTAGGGGCTGTGGAGATGCGGGATGATGCCTGTGTCCAGTGTCTGAAAAGCTTTCCGAGGCTCGGTGTGGCCCAAAGTTAACAGAATTCTCGACAGGAGACTCTGAGGCCCCTCCACTGGGGGGGTCCTTGTGTGCCCGGCTCTCGCCTACCGTGCGGACCTGGTTTTTCAGACTTTGTGCGTGAAGGGGGTCCCACAGCTGAACGCCAGCATCTGTCTGGCCTGTGGCTGGGCGCACGGCAGGGCCACGGCCCCAACTGCTCATCATGTCTGGCCTCGCCCAGCCTGTTCCCTGTGCCTGGAACGTCCTCTCCGTGTGCACGTGCCGTGTGGGCCGCGCGCCTCTCCTCCGAGGCGGGGCACCTGCCCTGCTCCCTCTGACAGTGTTCTCTGCCCCCCTCGGGGTGGGGACACTGGCTGGTGATGTGTGATGTGATGACACATTTTAGGCCCTTGGGAACATCACGGACCCACAGATGTGCCGAGGCTGCTGTCTTGGTCCCTCAGCATCACAGAGACCGACCCTGGGGCTGTAGTTAGGTAATTCGTGATCTTTCTGTTCTCCTGGGCTGTGGGTGACAGACAGCGACACGAAAGCCCTGGCTGCCAATCTGGTTTACTCGTGGCCATTGTATTTCACCAGATTGAGGAGGAAAATAGAATGCTGTTTCCCTCAAAACTGTATCTTCACCACGGGCTTCCACTTTCCTAGATTGAAAATTAAATGCCATTTTAGGAAAAGACCCAATTCTAAAGACCATTTCCATTTTTATGGTCGATAAAAACACCTCATACAGTTTTTTGAAACCTGGTTCCATTGAAGGACTTTCTGGGCGTCTGGGGAACTTTGTTGGTGGCTCGATTGCTACCAAAGTGTTCGTGTTTCCCCTGCACAGCCCTGCTCGCCATGCCCTATCACGCTCTCCTCAGAGCTCCCTTCCCCTTGTAGGAGAATGAACATGACTTTGGTGTCAATCTGGTCATACTCAAGTTCAGCCAGTCCCGGTTTCTCCTTTGTATCCCCCGTTCCTGGCCTTGGGGGAGGCTGGCTCCCTGGATGTGTGAGCCACAGAGCTCGCCTCGGTGAGGCTACTGGTTTTGTGCGTGGCCAGCTCCTGTGGGGCGAGTTCCGAAGGGGGGGGGGTCTCCTCCGAAACCCCTGCCCACACCCAGCTCCACCGTGGCCCGCCCTGGCCCGTATGGTGTGGCCCACCATCTGCACAGCAAGAACCGTAGTACATCAAAATGTTCTTTATTTGAGACACAAAAATGCAAAATTGCTGAGATATCAAACGTTTGCTGACCGGCTACAATACTGCCACTATGTACAAAAGATCTGATGAGAAATGTGCACACATATAAAAATACAGTATGCGTTACTATGTACAGTACATGTGCAAATGTATGGCATCCAAACATGATACGGAATTGATTTCAGGGGTGCAAACAGCAAATACAAAGGCATCATGGTTTTCTTTTAAAAAACAACATAAAGGCAATACATGAATGGACCCCCCGATTGCCGTCATTTTTTTGTTCATTAAGCTAGTGCTTTCGTAAGCGGGGCTCTGTAGGTTGGTATCTTTCTCCCTGTTTTCACAAAGTGAGATGCTAAGACGTAATGTGACCATGAAAATCAGAAGAGAAACACCTATCACGCTGTGTTTCGACTGCAAGCAAGAAAAAAGGAAACTAATCTGCACTTAGGAAGAAGCTGTATTACTACTAAATATGTACTATTCTTAAACCAACAAAACAAATCTATACTATTTTACATGAAAACAATAGAGAAATATCTACACCTTTGTGAAAATTATAACCTTAAAGGGAGTAATACCTTTTTGGGACTGACTGTTGAGATATCGTTAGTCTCAAATTTTAAATAAAAAGTGCCTTCTTTTGGCAAATACTTGGCAATGCCTTTGGTTCCTTTAAAGCAAGTTTGCATTACTATTGGTTACTTGAGGTTAAGTACTTTTGGTAGATACTAAACCCTTTCCTCAATGCTCCCTCCTCCTCCGCGGTCAGCCAGTTTCCTTACAGCATAACGTAGAGAGGTAATGGTGAACGGGTCTCGGTGATTCTATGAACTTGGTTAAAGCTTTGTCTTAGTGGTTGGCACAAAGCTCTTTTGAACATGACAAGCTGCGTGGATTATCGCCAAGGACCTATTCTGATTCCAGAGAGCACCTTTGGTCTGAGATGGCCATCCCGTTGTCCGGGAGCGGTGACACCACCCGGCCGCGGCTCGTGGAGCACAGCGATGTGTTGGTGCGGCGGGGGAAGCGCTCTGTGTAAACACGTGCCGCTCTGGGCCGTCCTGGCCTCGCACCGGAGATCGGAGATCGCAGGGAGAGAGGCTCCGCGGGGCTGCGAGCGCTCCCCAGATCCGGCAAGGAAGAGGGAGCGGGGGGTAGGGGGTGGCACGCACGGCCTCCCTGTGGTCCTGCAGACAGAGTCACTTCACCAAGAGAACAGGTGGCCCGGACAGGCGTGCACGGGAGTGGGGCTGGAGACAGGGCGAAGAACGGCCGCGTCTTGTTACTTTCCAGTTGTGACCGCAGCGCTTGGCGGAAGAGCCAGGACACGGTAGGAAGCTCTGCAAACACAGACCTGCCCTGCTCAGCTCTGCTCCCCGACGGAGCGGCCCTTCCAGTTAACGTGCTTGGATCCCCTGGGCTCATTCCGTGGCCTCCAGGGCAGCGGACAGTGCGATGTTCTGCTGTGTTGCAGGGGGTCAGGGAGACGCGTGTGTGCGGAGAGGGTGACCGAACAGGGAGGGTTGTGTGTGGACCTGGAGAAGCGGGCTGCCCCTCTCAAGTGACTGCTGGCAAGAGCCTGAAGGGGTTTCGGGGGCTGTGCCGGCCAGAGCGCCTTTGCCCTGCACTTTTCTTGGGCCCCGCCTGTTTGTGGACATGAGAGGGACTGTCTCATCATCGCTTGTGGGGACAGTTGCTGGGCCAGCTGCTGCGGCTGGTTTCAGCCTGGGAATTAGGAACGGGCGCTTTAGAAAGTGGGGTGGCCTGGAATGATCGGGGGCGGGGGGAGGGCAGAGGAAGCCTGAGTCCACTCTGGTGAGCAGAGGGGGGGACAGGCTGCTGGCCCATCACTCGGGGCTGCTGACCGCACAGTTCCGGGGTGCTAGCAGATGACCGTGACTTTGCTTTCAGCGGGCAGTAGCCTGGGGGCCGCTGCAGACTGCCTCCCGAAATCGCACTTCCTAAAGTGTCAGTTACACGGATCACAGAACCGGGTTTTTTAAAAAGGAAACTTAAATAAGATCTCTCTAGTATTATAAAAATAGTCCTATAAAACACAGAGTATCTGAGCAAGAAATCCCACGAATTGAGAATATATCTATGTACAAATATGTGGCAAGTACTGTACAGTAGATTGCACAATTCTGGAAGAACGCTAGTGAACCCCCAGCAACATGCCCGGAGGGGCTCCCTGGACGCGCGCTGCTGAAATGTACACAGTAGCCCCCGGCCCCTAGACTCGCAAAGCCCAGGGCAGCTCTGGGGCGACTTGCTCTTCCTCCCGGCCCGGAGGACAGGAGCTGTCACCTGCATACCCTGGAGAGGCAAGCTCCATGCGACGGTGTTTCCGGAATATTCGGAGAGGTCAGACTGGATGGGAGAGAGCGCATGTCCAGGAGCTGGTTGTTTCCTTGGCAATGGGACATTGTGCAAGACGACGGGCCACACCCCCACGTCTACACCACACGCGAGCGTCCTGGCTGCCCTGCTCTGTGCTTTGACGGCCTTGACAACGCAGACAATCCGGTCAGCAGGGCCTCGAGGACAGCACGGTCTTTGGTCACTTCACCTGCTGCACGTCTCATCTTGAACACAGCTGCCCGTGCCCCGCAGGCCGGCCGCCCATGCCAGGATGGGAGGGCCCGGCGGAATGGGGCGGGTGGGGGCTGCTGGAGTTCGGGTCGGCGGGCTCCTCGCCGTCCCTGTCAAGGAAGCCCCGTACGTAAGGGTCTGGACGCACACGTGAAGGAACTCCCAGTCCAGAGCAAGCAGGCTGGCGGGGCGGCGCTGTCTGCGCTCCAGTGGATTTCTGGAGAGCACCCTTCCCGCAACATGTCTCCGGCCTTAGTTTGAAAAAGCAGCGGGGGAGCTGAGGGCTGGGAAAGCATCTCGGCGACCCCTCAAGATGGTGAAAATAGCAAGCAAGAGTCCACGGCGCTAGCTGGTCACTTGCCTCTCACAGTCCCACTGGTATCTGGGGTGCACTTGAGAAGCCACTGAAATCTGAGTGAATATGAAGCCCAGAGTCCACGTGCGGAGCAGGTGAGCCCCAGACAAAACCCACAGCCAGGACCACCCCCAGTCAAGTACCTGCCCCAGTAGGCAGCCGGTCCCCGGACGCAGGCCTTTCTGGAAGGGATGCACTGGGGCCGTGCGTCCCCCCAGGGTGACATTCTCTTGGGCTTGCTCCCACGGTGGCGTCCTGCTGACCCAGGCTACTGGACTCCAGGCGCTGGATTCCCAGTTTCTGAGCATTGAAACTGCTCCGTCAGACCATACCGCACACCGAGCGTAACCGCTTCTGCCCCGAACGCTTCAGACGTCTCTCAAGTTGGGAAGTGCCAGTTAACGGAGGGCTCCTGTGTTCCGGCCGAATCCTGGAAAAGCAAACTTTCCTCCCGTGGAGGAGCTACAAACCGAAATCAGATCGGCGCTCAGGCAAAGCGCAGACCCAGCCGTGATGCGTGGATTCTCTCTAAGCAGAGGGTCAGGTTGGCTCGGGCACGTCACCGTGGGGACGCAGAGAAAGCAACCTGGCCCTTGGGTTTACAGAACGTGAGGTGCAGACCATGGTGAGATTATTCAACAAACACCTTCACACTTTTTTTGGTAGATTTCAGGGTTTTTTTTTGTTTTTTTCTGAAAAGTTATTTACATTTTGTCCTAACCTTAAATGACTAGCTTGAGATAATTCTGGAAGTCCCGTGATAGTTGGCATTTTAGAAAATTCTTAAGGAACTACTCAGCAAATGGGTGATAACTTCTTTTCTATATGAAACAATGACTAGTAAAACCTCCAGTTTTTCCCTCTTCGGCTTGAGAACCTAGTGAGACCTCGGGAATGACATCCAGTTACTCGCCTGAAGGATGCCGTCAGGGAAGACGGCAGAGAAGAGGTGGTCAGAGCCGGGCCCCGCAGCCAGCCTGCCCAGATTCCCCCCCGGAACCCCCGCGGGAACACTCGGGGCTCCCGGCACACTTCTCCTCGGCCCTCTCTTTGCAACTCAACAGCTCAGAAGGATATTTTACAATGAGCCTTACTTGTTCTGTGAGATGGGTCTGGCTACCTGAAAGTCAGTCAGCATTTCTTTAAATATGGAAATACACATGGCTCAGGGACTCTAGAAACAGTCAAGTTATTAAAACAAGTAGGAGCGCTGGCTACCAATTCCTTACCCCAATGTAGGCTGTACAAATCACGACGTCAGGGTGGACATACAAATGTCTCATATACACATTAAAACCCACCTACTGAACCCCGAGGGTTGCTAATAGAATTTTCAGTGTTATCCATACACAAGGACAGTGTTTTGGAGACGTCGTCTGATGATGGTGAAGGATCTCGCACTTGAACTGAAACCTGGAAGCTACAGTTAAGATTCCCCAAATCACAAAACGACGACACAGATCAACGATGTTGGTTTCCGAACGGAAGCAGAAGTCCGCAGTGGCCGCTGTCTGGGAACGGGCGGGCGCCCTCCCCGGCCTCTGCCGCCCGCAGCCCGGCTCCGGTCGTGGCTGGGACGGGCCGCATGCAGGGGCCGCCGTCCCCTCATTGGAGGGGAGCTGTCTGCCTTGAGCGTCGGGTCTGAAGGTGACCGCAGAGGCGTAAATGTAGTTCATGGACGGCCAGAGAATCCTCGTGTCGCTCTCCCGCACACGTCCCTCTTCTGGATGTCTTTATTCGTTCTCTGCCGAAGTCTGGAGAAACAGGTGGGTCTTCTGTAACCAGTGACTTTTCAGAAGGCCCTGTGCTGTTAAGTTGGAGAAATTCACTGCTGGGCGCCGTGAAATGTGTTCGCACTTGGTTTCCAGGCTGTGACCATCTATCCGTTCTTCCCGTGACAACATACTGTAATGCAACAGCGCAACTCTGAATCTGTCTCTAAAAACTGACCTTGGAGAATGATCTTCATCTTCTGAAACGACATAGGCTCGAACGAGAAGTCAGCGATGTTAGTCCCACGGCAACGGCAGGTCCTGTGGATCTAGAAAGTCAGCGGAGAACATGCTGGGGGTGGTCGTGCTGAGGGGAGTGAGCCCTGACGTGTTAGGCATCGTGATGTCCAGCCACTCCATGTTGTCCAAGTTCGAGTCCGAAAGGTCCAGTGACAGACAGGGGGTACTGGCGGCAAACTGGGCCTCGGAAGTCTCCATGGGGGAGTGTGAGTGGTCCAGCACACCCGAGTGACTCAGCAGATCGTTCTGGAGGTCCTCGATCAGAGAGAAGGGCTCACTGTCCTCACTGCTGCTTGGCAGTGGGGCCATTTCGTTGGCCGGAGGTAAAGTTCCATCTAAGAACGCTTCCAGCTGGTTCTCCAAGCTGGCGGACAAACTGCTCATGGGTTCTAAGGAGATGGGTGGCGCCATCTGGACTTGGGGTGGTGGCCGGGACACCACTGTGTTGACCGGCATGGTGGTGATGCTGGCTGTCACCGGTCTCATTTTGGAGATGGGCGAGGGCTCTTCTTTTATAGGGAGGGAGATCTCTGTGCAAAACAATTGAAGGGATCAGTAAGTAACGATTCAGTGCTCTTTAAACACTTCTGGCACGTACCAGGAGAGTAGTTTCACTACTGGGCAAGGACGCAGACACCGTCCACCATGGGGTTAGGATGACGGCGGTGCTACTCGTCAGCTATGGTCCTTGGTGACCTAGCGGAGGGTGACTCATTTGAGTTAAATGGACACTAAAATTTATAACATTCTGATACACTTTCTCTCCCTTTCAGTAAGCGTGATAAGCATCACATGCAGTTATACGCCACTAGGCAGGAGTCGATGGCTTTATTATTTTGATTATTTCATCTCTGGGTCCTTGTTCTGCACTATTTCAGGCTTTAGACATGGAACCGTGGATCTGCCATCACTGTGGTTGCCACCCTTAAAGTCAAAGTGGGTGTCCCGTCTTTGCAGACGCGAAGTGCATTCGGAGACCACAGCAGATCTAATTAGTCTTTTTCCTGTTATCGTGACAGCCGAACCGCATGTCCCGTCAGCCACATACGTTCTGCAGGAAGTTCTACAGATACGATGCTGTCTTGTTTTCCTCCCAAATTAAAGCTAACACACCATTCCTCTGACCTTGACCGTATTTTTCTGACCTGTTCGCTTGTTTTCTGAGTTTACCTAAAATCTTGACGCTCTGGCAGATGTCTTAGTGAGCACTACTGATGCGTTCTTGCGGGATCAGGTGCAAAGGGAATGCGCCACCATCTGCTCTGGATTCCAGCTTTCATTTAGATACACATATTTGAATATTTCTTACTTTCTAATGGGTATCTGGTTTCATTTCTATGCCTACATGGGAGGAGAAATGGATTTACTAAGAGCTATGGGAACTCTGACTGGGACACAGGAGGACGTGAAGGCGCTCAAACGCCCACGCCGTCACATGCGTCGTCGACCGTGTGGACTCATGTGCTGACTCCCTGCGTGTGTCCTGTGTACGTCTGTTGTGTGTCCTTTCCTGCGGGCAGCTGAAAGCTGACAGTGCTAGGTAACCTGCCTCAGAATCAATTCTTTACATTTCTGTTTTCATTATCACTGGCCTTCATTCACAGTAAGATAATGTCCTCAATGGATACTTTGCCATTAAAAAAAAAAGTCCTGGTGTACCTGAGTGGCTCAGTGGGTTAAAGCCTCTGCCTTCAGCTCAGGTCATGATCCCAGGGTCCTGGGATCGAGCCCCACATTGGGCTCTCTGCTAGGCAGAGAGCCTGCTTCCCTTCCTCTGTGTGTGTGCCTCTTTGCCTACTTGTGATCTTTATCAAATAAATGAATTAAAAAAAAAAAAGTCCTTGTAGAAAATAACTCATTTGATGATGTCATCACATTTTCATTTCTAAGTTTGGGCTGTAAAAATTACTCCGCTTAATCATTTAGAAAGTCTTTGGCAAATGCATTTTAAAAAAAACCCAAACCTTAAGATCAGGCCATGAAACGGTTATTTATTTCCAGAGCATAAATATATCATATTTTGTAAGGCCAATGTAGTTCTTAGAAAAAAGAACTGCTCATGTAGAGTTATAGTTAAGCATCAAGAATTTCTTGTCTTCAAAACCAAACAGTACCTGCTATGAACGGAGAAATTTTTACCACTATTTAGGAAGCAGAATAGAACTCCTTTCATCAAGGTGATGTAAGAATCCTTTATTCTAAAACAGTGTTTTCAATTTTAAAATACTGATTTTTATACCTATTTTGAAAGATACATTTGCTGAGGTAGAGATAGCCTTGACTTTGTGAATGTGTGTCTGTGTGGTTCATACCTTTATCCCTTTCTAAGATGATATGTTATAAAGTCCAAGATTTTCAATTATATGTAGAAGGTGCGTTAAAATTGCCTTTAAATTTTCACCAAGATACTAAGGGCCTGTGCGACGTCACATGGTTGTTACGATGTTAGCGTGCACAACAGAGTGCTCTCGTCCCCACCCCCCACGGTCATCTACATATGGGACAGGTTTTGAAGTTTTCAACGTGGAATTTAAATGGGGCTCTATATGGCTGTTTTGAGACAGTCTGTTCTCAGCAGGCATAGATCTATGGATAAAATCTAACACGATGTTATTGTTTTAAGCTGAAAGAGTAACTTTTCCTCCATTTATAAGTTGTTTTAATGTCCTAATTGAAAACAGTAAACTTGGTTGGGATTAGAATACATTTTTCACTACTCCAAGATAGGCCGTGAGCTCTACAGGAAAACGTTGAGAAACTTGTCATGAAAGGCTACTCGGACGGGGTCTGATATGATTTGTGACCTACCTCCACTCTTGATGAGGATATCAAAGAGGTCGTCCATCTGCTGACTGTGTGCGTTGGAAATCTACAACAAAGGAGAACAGAAATCAGCCTTCTTTCCTACAGACACAGAAGCACTCTCCAATCAGAAGCTCTAAGCGACCTTACGAATCTATCACTTGATAATTTCGAGAACAGGGAGGTCACTGGAGACATGAAGCCATTTACCCTCTGTGTCACAGCTGATGAGCAGCTAAGAGCAGGAACAGGGCTGATACACACACATCAGCCGACCTATACACATCCCTTAGTCTTTACCACGGCATTCTGAGAGGCCGTTACTACTTGCTTCTAAAAATACTTGATTCACTTCCATTTATGTAAAAATAGAAGGTAGGCGTAAACTGCACTTACAGAGGGCACAGGCCAAGTTTTGACATCTGTGTATCCCCATAATGCTGTCAACACAGTCGAGATAGCCAGCATACCCGTGCCCTGCAAGTTTCCTCAGTGGCCTTTTGTAATAGTGCCATCTTCCTCATGCAACCCAGTGACTGCTTTTTCTGCTTATAGATGAGTTTAGTTCACATTTTTGGAGTTTTATAGCAATGAATCCTCACAGTGGAAGTGTTTTAGGTAGTGGATGAGGCTTCTTTCATTGAACATAATAATTCTGAGCTTTCTCCACGCTGGAGAGGATGCCTTAGGAATATTTTTATTGCCCAGGAGGTTTGTTTTGGTTGTTTCCATTTTTTGGCTGTTATAAGTTCAGCTGCTGTGGCATTTGTGTACAAATTTCTGCGCTGGGTAAGCACCGAGGAGGGGCATGCTGGAATCCTAGGGGAGTTATGGTGTTAACTTTTTAAGAAATGGCTGCTTGGCAAAGTAATATTTTTCCGTTTCCACCAGCAGTGTCTGGTATTTCTGGTCATTCCACATCCTTGTCAACACTGGGTATGGTCAGTCGTTTCAATTTTAGGCATCTCATAGGTATGTAGGGGTATGGCGTTGTGGTTTCAATGTGCATTTTCCTAATGACTCATAATGTAGAGTATCTGGTCACATGCTTGCTGGTCATCCATGTATCTTTTTTTGGTGAAACGGCTGCTCTAATCACTTGCCTCTTCCAGACTTCTTCGGTTTACTGTTTGCATGGTGTATCTTTTTCTGACTTTGAACCTGTGTCTTTGTATTTCAAGTATGTCTCTTCAAACCCGGAAACGGACTTTTAGCTATAGAGAACAGACGAATGGGTACCAGAAGAGGGGTGGGTGGTGGGGGGGCTGGGGGGATAAGGGGGTGCACTTGTCATAAGCAGAGAGGTGTATGGAGGTGCTGAGTCCCTCCGTTGTGCACCTGAAACTAATACTACATTGCATATTAAGTGGAATGTAAATAAAAACATAAAAAATAAAAATTTTATCAACTAGGGCACCTGGGCCTTCGGCTCAGGTCATGATCTCAGGGTCCTGGGATCGAGCCCCATGTCAGGCTCCCTGCTCAGTGGTGAGTTTGTTTCTCCCTCTCCCTCTGTGATGGCTTCCGCGCACTCTCCAATAAATAAATAAAAATCTTTAAAAATTTGTATCAATGAAAAAAAAAAAGATCTCTCTTATAGGTGCATGTATGTGTTCCCTATTGATTTACACATTACTCTAAGCAGTTTAGTGGCTTAAAATGCTAAAATTATTATCTCAGTTTCTGTGGGTCAGGAATTTAGCAAGAGTTTAGATGAGTAGTTCTGGCTTGGGATCTTTCATGGGTCAAGATGTTGGCCAGGCTCCAGCCATCTTCAGGGGAGAATGTGCTTACAAAGATGGCTCACTCCACGATGGCCATTTGGTCCTGGGGATTGACAGGAGGCCTCCGTTCCCCTTCACCTGGGCCTGTCCAGAGCGCTGCAGGAGGGACTTGCCTTTTCTGAACTAGCATCAGAAGTCCAGCACCATCACTTCGGCCAGTTCGGTCATAAGCGAGTCATGAGTCCAGGCCCAGGGAGGGATGTCAAAGAAATACCAGACATCTTAAGATGTAGTTAGTTGGGTCTGTCTGATAATTTCTGCATTTTAAAAAAATTTTATTTATTTATTAATTTAATTTATTTATTTGACAGAGATCACAAGTAGGCAGAGAGGCAGAGTCGGGGAGGGGGGAAGCAGGCTCCCCGCTGAGCAGAAAGCCTGATCGGGGCTCGATCCCAGGACCCTGAGATCATGACCTGAGCTGACGGCAGAGGCTTTAGCCCACTGAGCCACCCAGGCGCCCCAATCTTTCTATTTTATAAAAGCTGTACTTCAGTTGTTGCTGTAGGCATATAGTAAACATCCTTAGTTCACAGATTATTTCATGTTGTACTGTTGTATATAAAATATAAAATCCCTGAAAACGTAAAGATCCACTTCCTCTGAAATTTCATTAGTTATTTTATTTTTTACGGTATAGGTTTTTTGGTGATGAATTCTTATGTTTCCTTTACCTGAAAATATCTTTAGTTCATTTTCATTCTTAAAGGACATTTTTTACTTGATGAAGAATATTCTGGTTTGACAGTCTGTTCTTCCCCTCTAAGAGTTTCTAGAGATCTTGTTCCACTGTTTTCTGATTCTGGTAGTTTCTGATGAAAAGTCAATCATAAATTGTTGTTACCCTGTGTGCACTGTGTTTCGTTTCATGCTGTCAAGATCTGCTCTTTAATTCGGCGGTCAGTAATTTGACTATGGTAGGACTAGGCCTTCTGTTTGTCCTGGTTGGTGTTCACTGAGCATCTCCAAGTTATAAACGTGTCTTCATCACACTGGTGAAAAATCTGACCTTTATTACAGTATTTTATCTGCCTCATTCTCTTCTCAGATTCCTCTCGTGCCCATCTTAGCTGACATTCTGGGCTCCTTAAAAACATTTTAGTTATTTAGACTGGAGAAATTCTATTGGTTTATCTTCAAGTTCATTGACTAAATTTTACCTTTTACCTACCTACAGCCTTTTTACCTTTTTCACTGTCGCCTCCGTTCTTTGAAGACCATCCATAATTTTTTTCATTTTATTTTTTCCATTTCATTAAAAAATCATTTCTATATTTGCTAGTTTTCATTCATTATGAATATATTTTCCTTTACCTCACGGATTGTTAGTGGTTTTAAAGTCCTTATCTGCAAGTTCTAACATCCGGATTAGCTGGTCTTAGTTGACTGCCTTTTGCCCTTGAGAGAGGACTGCATTTTCTTATTTGCACACTGTACGTTAGGAATGCCTGTTATGGATATCAAATTGTGAAGCCTCTGTATTCTGTTATTTTTCTCACATGAGTGGCTTTTTGTTTTTTTTTTTAATATTTTATTTATTTGATAGAGACACGGAGAGAGAGGGAACACAGGCGGGCGGAGTGGGAGAGGGAGAAGCAGGCTTCCTGCGGAGCAGAGAGCCCGATGCAGCATCAACCCTAGGACCCCGGGACCATAACCTGAGCAGAAGGCGGACGCTTAAGGCCTGAGCCACCCGGGCGCCCTTAGTGGTTTCTTGTGTGTCAGCAGGCACTTAATGACCTTTCAAAATGTTTTTTGGGTAGAAGTTCCAATCACAGCTCACATCTTTTATCTGTAGCTCAGCTTCCAGGACCACAGAGTGTGGCTGAGGGGTCTGCTGGAGGTGTGGGCAGACAATTTGGGGATCTCCCCTCTAGTTCTTCCCCTCTTAGGTTGATCTCAACTCGGCTCTCTGACTTCCTGGGGCATAAAAGCTCTGGTTTTTCTGCCAGTAACCTCACCACTTAGCTTGACGCCAGAGTAAAAGCAGCAGAAGAGCGAAGTGACGCTCTCTCGCCCTCCCCTGCGCGGACTCCTCATCAGACTGTGACCGCATCGGATCCCTCTCCAGGCCCTCCATGTTCCTGCTTTTTGTCTTAGGACCAGGCTGTACAGCTGATAGCGCTGGTAGGTTCCTTCGCCAGCAGTGGAACTGGAAGTCTGAGTAAACGTATTTGAAAAACCTCAGGATGCCTGGAGTTTGATGCGCAGAGCTATATAGAGACGACCAGCCCCGGATGGAGAGCGGGGCTCCCTCCGCCTACAAGCACGAACCAGAGATTAAAGTGACGTCATCGTTCTCTGGTGTTGCTCCATGTTATAGACTGAGAAGTTCTGAGAACCAGGTTAGGAAGGAGGAGTGCTACCTTTTGTTTCTCTAAAAATGCCAGTTTAAGGGGCGCCTGGGTGGCTCCGTCGTGAAGCGTCTGCCTTTGGCTCCGGGCATGATCCCAGGGTCCTGGGATTGAGTCCTGCATCGGGCCCCCTGGTTCAGCACCACTGGTTCTCCCATCCTTCGTGTACGTGTTTCCAACTCTTCCTGAAATTTGGTTTTTCCCTCACAGAGAAGGGCCCCTGCTGAGGACGGACCTGAAGAAACCTTTCGTGACCGACCCCAGTGCCGCTCCCTTGGCCCGAAGCACAAGGCAAGCGCCCCCGCCCTCAGGGAGGCCCCCCCCGCCCCCTGCCGAGCACCCCTGCCCGCCCTGGGCAAGGGCGCCAGACCGGACACGCACTGTGGCTGCTCCCCGAGGCCAGCAGGTGGGTCAGCGAGACACTCCCCGGCTGAGGGCCCGGCCCGGCCGGGGCCTGCTGCAGAGAGTGTCGACAGCTCTTGGCACACAAGCCATCGGGCCACACCGAGTCCCCCCTGAGAACGTGGGAGCTCGGGCACCGGCACAGCTGGGCTGACGGCCCCGTTTGCTGCGGGCGCCGAACGCTCTTCCTGGGACGGCTCGAGTGTGTCCTCTGCTCGCAGGGCCCGCGGAGCGCCGTGACGCCCACCCGCGGCAGCCTCGGTGAGGCGGGGGTTCCTTCCTGAAAGTGCCCGTGCTCGGTTTAGATGGGCAGGGAGACCCGGAGAGAGGCTCGGGGGTGGGGGGTGGGGGTGGGGGTGGGCACGAGGTTCCCATTGCTGGGCGCCCGCCACAGGCCAGCCAGGAGCTCTGTTCCCATCTGAGAATGGGGAGCCCCCGGGTGGGCTCGGGGGACGGGCAGGCATCTTACGCACACGGTGAACTCAGGAGGACCCCAGGCCTGTCCGCTTCCAAGGGCCTTTGCTCAACATGCTAGCAAAGCTGCCCGCCGGAGCGGAGAGGGCTGCGGACAAGAGTGAGGCGAGGCCGGGCGAGGCGGGGGCTGAGCACTCTTGGCGTCCAGCCAGGGCCAAGGTCGTTTCATGCCACCCTGACAAATACGGAGACCTTAGAACAGAGGGACCTGCAGAGGACTTCTGGGAAAATGGTGGTTTGTCCCACGGAAACACCTAGGTAACAGCCACGGCGGTGCAACTAAGACGGCGGGCACAGCAGCCTTCCCGCGGCGAGCGGCAGACAGGAGGACACACGGGAGAGAGCGGGGAGGCCGAGACGCAGGAGGGCCAGTGAGACCAGCCGCAGATGAGGGACACCACAAGCACGAGAAGGGAGAGGGCCCTCCATCGGGCACTCCAGCCCCAGGGGAGCTGCACTGGGAAGATTTGGAAGCCAGTGGGGCTTAGCTCGGGGAGCGCCAGATGGCCATAGGAAACGGAGCCCCCCCCATCCTTAAAGACCCTGCCAGACTACCCACTGAGATACAGCCTCGAAGCAGCAGTTTGAAAAGCACCTGGCGTGTAAGGGAAGACTGACTGCCTGATCTCAGAACCTGTGCTGGGGAGGAAGTGATCTTTGGGAGACTTCAGCAAGGGCAAAAGAGCCGGGCTGGGGTGGCGCCGTTCCTCCTCTGCCCGAGCCCGGACCCCTGACACTTGCAGGCACCAGGGCAAACACCCTCACCTGCCTTGCGAACACCACCCCCTGCTCTGCACTCTCCTGGGCGCACACACCCTGCCACCTGCCCCAGGCAGAGAGGACAGTAACGAATTCTATTGCAGCCTCAGCAGGAAGCAGGGGCAGGCCTCTGACCGGACAGCTGACCCACCAACCTCTGACCGGACAGCTGACCCACCAAGGAAAGGCTCTTGGAGACAAGGCAGGGAGAGTGCCCTGCGGGTTGGTCCAACCACAGCCCTGGCAAGTGGGCTGAGGGCAGGGATCTGGTTTCCTCCAACTACAAGCCCAAGGCTGCCCTGGTCTGGTCCCGTAACAGCCCAGAGATCAAACCCTGCCACAACAGGCAAAGTGGGCCGCTGCAGCCGCCTGGACTGCAGGCAAACACGGCTCAGCCACCGCAGTAGGATGCACGCAACACACGTCAGAGCCCCCCCGCCCCAGCAGCTACTGCTGGGGAACAGGCACGGGGCACTACGGACCTCCCCCTCCCGAGGCCACTGCTCTTAAGTGCAGGAGACGGAGCTGACTTTCCTAGTACACAAAACCACCCGAGATGGAGACGGGAATGCATCCCCACATATAAGAAAGAACCGAAAATGACCTATTCAATAAATGAAATTAAAAAGCTACAAGAGGGAATCGATCATAGAGTAGAGGAAGCAGAAGACTGGATGAGGCAGCTGGAAGACAGAGTAACGGAGAGCAACCAAGCTGAACAACAAAAGCAGCAGCAGTGAGAACAGGGTAAGGGAACTCTGCGACACGTTATGAGGATCCCAGAAGGAGAGGAGAGAGAAAAGGGAGCACACAATTTATCTGAAGAAGTAAGAGCCAAAAACTTCCTTAATCTGGGGAAGGAAGCAGGCCCGTGTAGACCACACCGAGTAAACAGCTGTATGCCAAGGAAACTCCATGTGACTCTCCCCTCATTTGTCGGCATAAACTTGCAGCACAGAAGGGAGTGGTATTGATGAGGGAGCAGGAGGCTGGCTGAGGACAAAGCAAGAGCTGGCGCCTTGCGCCCCCCCCTTCATCCGCTCCCCTCCATATGTGTAGCATTCCTTAGGCACCCCTGACCGCCCTAAAACGATAAATAGTTAACAGCTCCAATCCTGCAAGACAGGAGTCCCCCTTGGTTTGCAAATGTCCTTGAGATTACAACAAAGAAGTTACCTTATCAATAGCCCAATTTCCAAAGACACAGAACTCAGTTCCTCAAGCCCTAATGTCACCCTCCCCTCCATAAAAAACCGAAGGAGGCGGAGGTAGAAGGAAAAGTAAATAAAGTTAAATGTCTTCTAAACCTAAATCTCATTAACAAGGATGCTTGATAGCAGGAATGTAACATTCCACCAGACTCCCAATTGTCTTTACTTGATAGTAACCAGGCCTTCAATATCCTGATAGTATTCTTTGCCCCAATAGCCCTTCTGGACACCCCTTTGTCCTCACCTACCCAACTCCTGTGTATATAACCAGCCACTCCTCACAACCCGGGGCAGCAGCTCTTCCTGCCCACGGGTCCTGTCCCTGTGCTTTAATAAACCACCATTTTGCACCAAAGATGTCTTAAGAATTCTTTCTTTAGTCATCAGCTCCGAACCTCACCCCACCGAACCTGACTTAGGTTCTGGGACTTCATCAGTATGATATATTCCAAGTGCTAAAAGGAAAAAACTGCCAAAAATACTCACCCAGCAAGGATATCATTCAGAGAATTAGAAGGAGAGAAAAAGAGTTTCCCAAACAAAACATAAAGGACTTCATCACCACTAAACCAGCTCCACAAGAAACATTAGGGGATTTCTTTGGAAAGAAAAGGCCATCATGAGGAGGAAGAAAATTAGGAAAGGAAAAATTTCACAGGTAAATACAAACATAATGAAACTAGATTAATCCTATAAAACCCAGTGTGAAGGTTAAAGTACAAAAGCAGTAAAATCAATTATACCTATAACAGGGGAATGGCCAAAAAAAAAAAGGGATGTAAAAGTATGACATCATGTACATAAAATGTGCAAGGGGGAGGAGTAAAAATGTAGTGCTTTCAGAATGGATGCACATTTAAATGACCATCAACTTAATATATATTTGCTATATGCACAGGATGTTATCTCTCATCCTAATGGTAATCACAAATCAAAAATTGGTAATAGATACGCAAAAAAGAAAGAAAAAGGAATCAAGCAGCTCACTCAAAAAAGACATCGAACCACAAGGGAAGAGAGCAAGACAGGAAAGGAGCAGAGAAATAAAATCCAACCATAAAACAAGTAACAAAGTGGTAATAAGTACATGCCCATTAATAATTAGTTTGAATGTAAATGGTCTAAATGTTCCAATCAAAAGACACAGGGTGACCGAATGGACAGGGTGACCGAATGGTCCATCTATACAGGGCTGACGGGAGCCCACCTTCAGACCTAAAGACTCACGCAGATTGCAACTGAAGGGATGGAAAACATTTATCCTGCAAATGGGAGTGAAAAGGAAGCTGGCAGAGCAATTCTTACAGTATTGGACAAAACAGACTTTAAGACAAAGGACACTACATAATGATAAAGCCAACAACTGAGTAAGAGGATCTAACAATTGCAAACAGTTAACGCACCCAATCTGGGAGCACCTAAACCTAAAGAAACTACTAACACACGTAAGGGAAGAAACTGACAGTGGTATTTAATAGTCAGGGACCTCACCCCACTTACATCAATGGACAGATCATCCAGACAAAAACAAGGAAATAGTGGCTTTGAATGACACATTGGACTAGATGAACCTAACACACATTCAAAGCATTTCATTCAAAAACAGCAAAATACATTCTTTTCAAGTACATATGGAGCGTTCTTCAGAATAGATCACAGACAAAACAAGTCTCAATAAATTTAAAAAAGACTGAAGTCCTATCATGCATCTTTTCCAACCACAATGGCATGAAACTAAAAATTAATCACGAGAAATAAATCTGGAAAGAACACGGTATGTGGAGGCTAAATAATGCACGACTAAACAATGACTGGGTCAGCCCGTAAATCAAAGAGGAAACAAACCAGAGACAAACGAGACTGAAAACATAATGCTCCAAAATCTTTGGGATGGAGCAAAACTATTCTAAGACGAAAGATGACAGCAATGGAGGCCTACCTCAAGGGGCAGGAAGAATCTCAAGCAACTTAGTCTTAAACCTAGAAGAGCTAGAAAAAGAACAACGCTCAAAGCCAGTAGAAAGAACGAAATAATAAAGATTAGAGCAGAAATAAATGAAATAGAGACAAAAATAACCACAATGGGATAGATCAGGGAAACCAGGAACTGTTTCCTTGAAATCACAACTAAGATAAACCTTTAGCTAACCTCATCAAAAAAGGAGGACTCAGAGTCACGAATGAAGGAGAAGCAGTAATACCGCAGAAAGACAAGAGTACAAGGGAATACTATGAAAACTGATGTGCTAACAAACTGGACAAGCTAGAAGAAATGGATGAATTCCTAGAAACATATCACTTTCCCAAAGTGAATTAGGAAGAGACAGAAAATTTGAACAGACTGATTACAAAGAAATAAAATCAAGTAATAAAAGAAAACTTCAACAAACAAAAGTCCAGGACCGGATGGCTTCACAGGTGACTTCTACCAAACATTTAAAGAAGAGTTAAGACTTATTATTTTCAAACTAATCCAAAATAGAAGAGGAAGGAAAGCTTCTAAATTTATTTTACAAGTCCAGCACTGCCCTGACACCAAAACCAAAAAAAGACACTACAAGAAAAAGAAAACCGTGGGCCAGTATTTCTGATGAACACAGATGCAAAATCCTTAACAAAATATTAGCAAACCTAATTCAACAGTACATTAAAAAGATCATTCACCATGAACAAGTGGTTTTTATTCCTGGGATGAAAGGGGGGTTTGATACTTGCAAATCAATCAATGTGATACATGACCTTGGTAAGAGAAAGTAAGAACCATATGATCAGGGGCACCTGGGTGGCTCAGTGGGTTAAAGCCTCTGCCTTCGGCTCAGGTCATGATCTCAGAGTCCTGGGATCGAGCCCCGCATCGGGCTCTCTGCTCAGCAGGGAGCCTGCTTCCCTCTCTCTCTCTCTCTGCCTGCCTCTCCATCTACTTGTGATTTCTCTCTGTAAAATAAATAAATAAAATCTTTAAAAAAAAAAAAAAAAAAAAGAACCATATGATCACATCAGTTGATGCAGAAAAAGCATTTGCTAACGCATGACATCCATTTATGATAAAAACTCTCACCAAAGGTTTAGAGGGAACATACCTCAGCATCATAAAGGCCGTATGTGAAAAACCCCACATTCAATGGTGAGAAACAGCTCTTCCTCTGAGATCAGGAACAAGTCAAGGATGTCTACTCTCACCACTTTTATTCAACACAGCACTGGAAGTCCTAGCCATAGTAATCAGACACAAAATGAACTAAAAGGTATCCAAACTGAAAAGAAAGAAGTAAAACTTCTATTTGCAGATGACATGATACTATATGTAAAAAAACACTCAAGACTCCACCAAGAAACTACTAGAACTGATAACTGAGTAAATACAAGGTTAATATAGAAATCTGTTGCATTTCTATACATTAATAAAATGAAGTAGCAGGAGGAGACATTAAGGAAACAAGCCCATTTTCAACTGTACCAAAAAGAGTTAAATACCTAGGGATAAACTTAACCATGGAAGTAAAAGACTTGTAGTCTGAAAACTATGAAACTTATGAAAGAACCTGAAGATGACAAACAAGTGGAAAGACAGTCCATGTTTATGAGTGGAAGAACCAATATTGTGAAAATGTTCACACTACCCAAAGCGATCCACAGATTTAATTCAGCCTCTACCAAAATACTAACACTGTCCACAGAACTAGAGCAAATAATCCTAAAATTTGTATGGAACCACAAAAGACCCCGAGGAGCCAAAGCCATCTTGAAGAAGAAGAATGAAGTTGGAGGCATCACAATCCCAGTTGTCAAGATACAAAACTATAGTGATCGCAACAATATTACACAGGCAGCAGTGATCACATGTAGATCAATAAAACAGAATACAATCCAGATATAAAGCTATTCTATGGCCAATTAATCTATGACAAAGGAAGCAAGAATACACAATCAAGTAAACACAGTCTAACTTAAAACAGTGTTGGGGAAACTGGACAGCTACATTCAGAAGAATGAAACTGGACGCCTTTTTTACACTGTGCACAGAAATAAATTCAAAATGATTAAGGACCTAGATGTGAGACCTGAAACCATGAAAGTTCTAGAAGAAAACGCAGGCAATAACTTCTTGCATATCACTCATAGAAGCATTTTTTAATATATGTCTCCTCTGGAAAGGGAAACAAAAGCAAAATTAAACTTGGTGCTACACCCGAGATAAAAAGTTTCTGCCAGTAAAGGAAACCATCAACAAAACAAAGAGGCAACCTATTGAACTGGAGAAGATATTTGCAAATGATATATCTGATATATATATTTGCAAAATATATAAAGAACTTAAACAATTCAATACCAAAAAAAACCAAACCAAACCAAAACAAAACAAAAAATAGTTTCTCCAAAGAAGACACAGGTGGCCAAGAGACACGTGAAAAGATGCTCAACATCACTCATCATCAGGGAAATGCAAATCAAAACCACAAGGAGCTCTCACCTCCCACCTGTCAGAATGGCTAAAAATAACAAGTGTTGATGAGGACGTGGAGAAAAAGGAACCCTTGTGCACTGTGGGTGTGAATGCAAACTGGTGATGCCACTGTGGAAAACAGTATGGGGGTTCCTCAAAAATTAAAAATAGAATTACCTTACAATCCAGTAATCTCAGTACGGGGTATTTATGCAAAGAAAACAAAACACTAATTTGTAAAGAGATATGCACCCCCGTGGAAAGTGCGGCATTATTTACAATACCCAAACTATGGAAGCAACCCGTGTCCACCACAGGCGAATGCCTGAAGGAGGTGTGGTATTCACACACAATGGAATCCTACTCTGCCGTAAAAACAAGGATGGACCCAGAGGGGATAATGCTAAGTGAAGTCAGTCAGGGAGAGAAAGACAAATACGAAGCTATCTCCCTCATATGTGGAATTTCAGAAACAAACAAAGGAAAAAGAGGCAATAAAAAAACCGACTCCTAAATACAGAGAACTGGTTGTTGCCAGAGGGAGGTGAGTGGGGGGGATGGCTGAAATTAAGGGGATGAGCATAGAATTGTATAGAATTACGGAGAAGTGTATAGAATTACGTAGTCACTATATTGTACACCTGCAACTAATCGAACACTGTGTGTTAATTGTACTTGAATAAAAAGAGAGAAGCCCATATAAAATACATGCCGGGGCCCATCACCTCATCTATCCTTCATGGGACCCATTCCCCCAAGGAGAATTTAAAGGAAAAACTTCGAGTTTGATTAAGTAGGAATTGAAGGTTCCACAGCTGCCAAACTGTCTGGGAGTCTTCACGGTGCACGGTATTTTGATTTAAAGTAGCATTTACAGGAGAAGCATGGGAAATGGCCGAGTGGGAGGCTCCTGAGCTCACTTCCCATGGACACATCAAGTGTGGAACTAAATATAGTGAGACTCACTCTGAAATGACCTGGAGGCTAACAAAATTCTCTCCCACAGCTAAAGATCTAAAGAAGGCCCCACAGAGAAGGGAGGGGGGGCAGGGACGCGGTGAGGAACCAAATCCCTGGCACCGTGCTCTAGGTCACCTGGGAGCGTGGGAGTCCTCCATGAGGATCCAGGGGGATCAAGCCCCACGGTGGGCACCCCACCCTGGGGATTTGCAATGGGTAGATGAGCCCCCAAAACCTTTGGCTTTGCAAATCAGTGGGGCAGGGGCCAGAAGGCTCTAGGGAGGGGCGCCTGGATGGCTCAGTGGGTTAAAGCTTCTGCCTTCAGCTCAGGTCATGATCCCAGGGTCCTGGGATTGAGCCCCGCATCGCATCTGCTCAGCAGGGAGCCTGCTTCCTCCTCTCTGCCTACTTGTGATGTCTGTCTGTCAAATAAGTAAATAAAATCTTTAAAAAAAAAAGGCTCTAGGGACCTGAGATTCTGCTCTTAAAGGGCCAGTACTTTTTATCACTTGGTGTGAGACCTGGCACAGAAGTGGCAGTTTGGAAAGTGTCCAGGTTGTGTGTGAAGGGGACTTACTTTTTTAGGGCAAGTGCTGGGAGAGCAGGGATCTGGGGATAATTTGTATATGAATGTAACTGCTGCTGGGAGCCAGCTCTGACCCTCCTTCTCTCTGTATCCTGCTAGCTGTCGCCCTGCCCGCCAGCACACCCACAGAAGTCTTGGCCAGTCACGACAGCAGAGTGCACACAGTCCACACAGAGGACACCCCTGGAGTGACCAGTTCTGGTGAGCAGGGGGGTCTGCATTCCTGGGCCTCACAGGATGCCTTCTACACAGGCCACCACTTTTAAGACCAGGAGATGTAGCCGGCCTATCTCAGACACAGAAACAAATCCAGAGGCAGACTACATGAAACAGAAGCAGTCTGCCTGATGAAGAAGTCAAAGTAATGGTCATAAAGATGCTCAATGGATCTGAGAGAAGAGTGGGTGAACTTAGAACTTCAAGAAGCAGAGAACAGAAAAAAGAATCAATCAAAGCTGAAGAATAAAATAAAGGAGCTGAAAAACACACACGAGAGAATCAACAGCAGATTAAAGGATGCAGGAGAACAGGTGCATGATCTGGAAGACAGGGTAGTGGAAATCATCCAAACTTAACAGCCCAATAAATAAATAAATAAATAGAGAGAGAGAGAGAGAGAGAGAGAGAATATGAGGATAGGTTAGGAGACCTCTGGGGCAACAAGTGCACTGATATTCGTATTTTAAGTGTCCTTGGAGGAGAAGAGAGAGAGAAAGGGCCAGAAAACTTACTTGAAGAAATAATATCTGAAAACTTCCCTAACCTGAAGAAGGAGGCTGCCTGGTCCAGTAAGCACAGAGAGCTCCAAACAAGATGAACCCAAGGATGTCCACATAAAAATTAAAATGTCAAAAAATTTAAGATAAAGAGAGTCTGTTTATTAGAAACAGTAAGAGAAAGGCAACTAGTTATGTATAAGGAAAGTTGAGGCTATAAGCTGAGTTTTCAGCAGGAACTTTGCCAGAAGGGAGAGGCATAATATATTCAAAGTAGTGAGAGGGAAAAAAAATCTACAACCAAGAATACTCAGCAAGGATATCATTCAGAATTGGGGGAAATATAAAGAGTTGCCCAGGCCACCAGAAGTCAGAGGAGTATATCACCACTGAAGTGGCCTCACAATGAATCTTAAAGGAACTTCTTTAAGTAGAAAAGGCCATAACTTGAAGTAAGAAAATTATGAAAGGGAAAAGTTTAATCCAAGCATGGCATCAAAGAATGTCATCTAATTACAAAAAAAGCAAAAGAACTATGAAAAGAAATACCAAACAAAACAAAACACCAAAAACCAGAAACAGTTTAAAAAATGGCAATAAGTATATAACTTTAAATATAAACAGACTAAATGCTCCAAAGACATAAGGTTACTGAATGGATGAAAAAAAGGTAAGACTTACCTATATGCTGCCTATGAGAGACTGACTTCAGATCTACAGACACATACAGACGTGAAGGGACAGAAAGACAGTCCATACAAATGCAAAAAAAAAAAAAAAAGCTGATGTAGCAATATTTAAACAAACACGGGCTAACCGGGTGATGGCCGTTAGGGACGGCCCTGATGTCCTGAGCACTGGGTGGGGTATGGACTGCTGAATTACTAAATTCTACCTCTGAAACTGATAATAGATGTTAACTGAGTTTAAGTTAAAACAACTTAAAAAACCAGACTTTAAAGCCAAGGCTGGAACAAGAGACACTTGCTTGTCTTCGAAATGCTCGAAGACACTGAGCATTGCTCATCATCAGGGAACTATGTATCAAAACCCCTAGAGACCACTTTGTACCAGTCAGCATGGCCTGTATCAAAGACAAGACGTAACAAGCGTTGGCAAGACTGTGGAGAAAAGGGAATTCTCCTTTTGCACTGCCGGTGGGAATGCAAACTGGTGCGGCCACTGTGGAAAGCAGTCGGGGGCTCCTCAGAAAGCGACAACTAGAGCGACGGTGGGATCCGGCAATTCCACTTCTGGGTATTTATTTGAAGAATGCAAAAACATTAATTCAAAAAGATAAATGCACCGCAGTGGTGACCGCAGCGTCACTTCCACGAGCCAAGCTACGGGGGCAGCCCCAGTGTCCGCCGACAGACGAAGGGCTGAAGGCGGCATGCTGCACACACTCCCTCACACGGAGGAGTATTACTCTGCGGTAATAAAGAGTCTCTTTCCCCTCTGTGACAGTAGGGATGGACTGAGAGGGAACTTCGCTAAGAGAAGTCAGTCAGAAAAACACAAATACCGGCTGAGTTCGCTGACTTGTGGAATCTAAAAAGCACAACAAACGAACAGAACGGACACCGACTCAAAACCACAAACACTGGTGTTGCCGGAGGGGGCGGGTGAAAGAGAAGGGGATGAAGGGTACAAATGTCCGGTTCCCGAATACAGCACAGCGACGGTCAGTGACCTCGGAGTGACTCTGTGGTGCCAGAGGGGAACCACACTTACACTGCTGAGCATTCTATAACGTCTATAAACGTCGATCCCTGTGTCGTACGCCTGAAACCAATGTAATATTGTATGTTGCCCCTACTTCAATTAAAAAAAACAGCATTTAAAGTGCAAACAAGGCTCCTGGCTCTGAAATTTGTGTTTCTGTTGCGGCAAGTACGTCTTCAACAAAGGACCCGTGTGTGGGTGACTCCCCAGATGCAAGCCCGTGGATGTGGCCGCTGGGCTCACTCACCTCTGGGAGGGAGGACTGGGCGCTGCGTGTCTGCTTGATGGCCTCCTCGTAGCGGGGAGGGTCTTTCGTCTTGGGGACTGGGCTCCCAAACAGGGAGTGCTGGACGACACACGGCTGGGGTGGCGGGGGTGAGCCGGGCTGAGGCAAACAGAGGGAGGGACACGTCAGCTCCTGGCCAGGCAGGGCCCTGCCCTCAGCATGGGGGAGCCCCAGGACCTAGGACCTGCATGGCTGCCAGGGTGCCATCCTGTGTGGGAAGGGCCACCTCTACTGTGCTAAGAGCTAAGCTGCCCCTCACAACGGGCACCACAGTAGTCTGTTCTGTCGCACGCATGCGGACAGTCCAGGGTGAGAACGCTGGGGCGTGGAATGCTTCTGGACGCCAGCAAGCACGTCCTGTAGCTGCTGCTCCGTGCTCATGGCATTACCTTGCTGGAGGTGGTAGGTCCGTTCTGCAGGGAGGGCAGTGGGGCACTTCTGGGCTGCAGAACGCTGGGGGGAGTCTTAGTAACACACGGCTGCTGGGCCGCTGGGGCGGGTGCTCTCGGGTAGGGGAGAACGGCGCTCGACGCGGAGGTTGTGAAAACCTGTAAAGAACCAATATTTTCCATTCAGTGTGTTCTTTTCCTCTTCCGACCAAAGAATACCACGTTTTCGGACAAGGGTCAGCAAATGTTTGCTGGAAAGAGTCATCAGGTATCCAGCTAGGGCCTGCAGGCCCCAGGTTTCTCCTCTCTCCTGCGGCAGCCTCGACAATACAGAAATAAATGGGTGGCACTGGGTTGGAGCAAAATATTATCCACAGAGACAGGCAGGGGCTGGACATGGTCCCAAGGCCACCGTTTGCCAACCCTCATTTTCTAGCACCAATTGTCCCTTTACTCAGTGGCCTGTCTCTGAGGGTGGTGTGGACCACACCTCCTGGGAAATCAGCATTTGCTCAGTGTAATTTTTCTCTTAAACAAAAGCTTAATTTCTCTTCTTCACCAGGATGATCTCATCTACTCCCATGGCCGTAATGTTCACGATTCAGCTACAACCCCACAACCTCTCCTCTTTTCCAACCTTGCTCCCAAGTGCCACAGCCACATTTATAACCCTTATAAGCATAAATTTCGGACATCTCAAATTCTATATATTCCAAACTAAACTTTGCCTTTCCTTCCACCACCTCCAGCTGCCGAGGAAAAATAATTCTTGGTTTTACCTTCATTTATTTTTTAAAACTTTGCTGAATGGAGCCGTCAGTCTCCTGCGCTTTCTGCCCTCAGCGCTCACGGAGCTTCGGAATGCCTCCTGAATCAGGCCTCTGTTCTCTGCTGTCCTAACCCGGGCCCTTGCTATCGATCGCTGGAAAACTGGCACAGCCTCCGTGCTGAGCCCCCCTTCCCGCCCTCTGCCACAGTCAGGGCCGGGACGCCCACACCTGGTCGAGCCCCCGCACTCCTGGCTCCTCAGTCCTTCACGGTAACAAGCTCCCCTCTGGCCAGCACGCGAACCTGCTGCCACCACCTGGCCCCCTTTCTAGCTGACCATAACAGCCACCCGGGCTGTGGCCACACTCTTTTTTCCAGTTTCTCAAAACTTCTCCAGATCCCTGTGAGGCCCCATTTAAAGTCTGAGAAGCTAACTTCTGTCGGGGTGCGGTGAGGATTCCCTCCTGTGCAACGGCCCAGTGCGTGTCTGGCCCATTATGAGTCAAAGCTTTTATGGCATTTTAGAGATGTATGGCCACAGTGGGCTTTTGCCACTGTATTTCACAGAACTGATTTACACATAAACAGATCTAATATACTTTGTACCGTATTCTGAAAAAGAAAAACTTAGCCCTGTATTTCTGTTGTAAATATACATGTATATTTCTCAAGCGGGAAAGTGTATTTATGTGTGTGTCTAAATATCCCTCCAAACGGGACAAGTGCTTTGGGTGGGGAGTTCCATAAGTAAGTGTACTCCTCTTTGGAAAAACTGAATTTCCTTATATTTGGTACAAGAATTTCTTCCTTTAAATTGGAATTAATGACCCCTAATTCTAGTATTTGGACACTTAGTGAATAAGCCTTTATTCATCTTGTCTATACTCTGTTTTTCCCTTTCCTCTCTAAATCAAACTGTCTGGACATCTGGAATACTCACTAAGCTTATCACTAAATTAAAATGTTATTCTGAGCCCAGTAAGTAATGCGCAGCTATAACTCCTTGCACACTGCGTTTCCCAGAGGAGATTCTGGAAGAGAGCACAAATGACTACTGTTTCTGTCTATTGCTCCAGTGGTCTTAGCCCAGACAGTTCACACCCCCCGGACCACGTCTATAGGTACACCTAACTATCCAAGATCTTTTATGCTGAAGACTAAGATTCCGAGACCAAGAATTCTCAACTTTTAAAATACTAAGACCTGGGGCACCTGGGTGGCTCAGTTAGTTCAACGTACAACTCTAGATTTCAGCTCGGTCACGATCTCAGGGTGATGAGATCAAACCCCATGCTGGGCTCCGTGCTGGCCATGGAGCCTGCTTAGGATTCTCTCTTTCCCTCTTCCTCTGCCCCCTCTAAAAAATAAATTAAAAAAATAAAATAGGGGCACCTGGGTGGCTCAGTGGGTTAAGCCTCTGCCTTCAGATCTGGTCATGATCTCAGGGTCCTGGGATTGAGCCCCGCATTGGGCTCTCTGTTGAGCAGGGAGCCTGCTTCCCCCTCTGCCTGCCTCTTTGCCTACTTGTTGTGATCTCTCTCTGTCAAATAAATAAATAAAATCTTTAAAAAATAAATAAAATAAAATAAAAGGGTAAGACCTATTTTTGAGGCCTTTGAGAGTTTCCTGGCAAGGAGATGTGCACGTAGCTCCACCTACTGGATAGGAGGGAATTTTGGTAGCTTCTGGGGCCTTCACATCAGAACTTCTTGGTAGAACATGTGCAGAAGTTACCGAGCCCTAGTCCAACACCGTCATTTTAAAGACAAGGAAAATAACACTCAGAGAAAGTAAGTGAATTTTGCACAAGGCCAACCACGTAGGAAGTGGGGAGCCAGAACGAGCAGACCTGGGTCTTCTGGCTCTTAATCTGCAAGATGGTGACTCTTACCTATACAGAGATCTTACTCAAGGTAAACCTTTCAGAAAGTATCTTTTTCATCTTCAAACATCTCTTCCCAGGGAAAAGCACTTTTTTCACCTCCAAAAAATATTAATTTGAAAATAAATTTATTTTAAACCCCAGAAAATCCTACATATGAGGATTAATAACACACTTTTGAAACTCTTCCTTGGAAAAGGGGCTTATAACTGTTAAGACGAGCTCTCTTTCAGTAATGAAGAACTCTCTTCCCCAAACAACTGGGTGATCCGCAGCCAGAGGCTATGGCCCCTCAGGCCTGCCCAAGGAAGGGGCACATCACACAGAACAGACAGGTGCTTCTCACAAGGAGACTGCTTTGCAGGCACTTGCACGATGGCTGAGCAGACGATAGCTCGTGTCAGCGACGGCCTGTCACCCGCTGCCTTCACCTACCTTTCTAACTTGCTGAGGCTGACTGAGCACATGTGGCGTGAAAGTGTCTTGCTTCTGAGGTACAGTCTGGGCTAAGCCCGAGGACAGCGTGGCTGCTGCTGTCTGAGGCTGAGTCTGGATTCCTGTTTGTGCTGGAGTCTAGGAAGCAGATAAAAAATCAATTTAATTGTCAAAATCAATCTCAGAATCAAGAGTTTAGACGTGCGGGCACCTGACTGGCTCAGCTGGAAGAGCGTGAGACTCCTGATGTCAGGGTCATTTGAGCCCCATGTTGGGCACAGAGGC